>NC_050447.1:48375126-48438510 GCF_903995425.1 Onychomys torridus
CTGGGCCTGGCTCCCTGTGGCCCAAATTGTCTACCAGAGACTGAGCTGGCCCCAGCTGCCCATCTAGACCTGGGAATCTCCCTGGCCTGGGCTGACCCTGCTTGTGAACTCAGTCTCCTTTTCTGAGGTCCGTTTTTGAAACCTCAGTTTCCCCAGCCTTGGAAAAGGGGGTGGGACAACTAGAATAGTCAAGGTCATGGGCAGTGTGTGTGGTAGGGAGGGGGTTAGAAGGGAGATGGCCAGGTTCTGTGGTATGGGGGTTGGGAGCATTTCTATCTGGGGGTGAGAAGGTTCTTGAGATGGATATGGTGATGTGAGATGATACTGTGGTAACTGGTGAGTTCTGTGTTGGGTACATATGTCACAACTTAAATACATACAGAAGAGGGTTGGCGAGATGGTTCAGTGGAGAAAGATGCTCGCTGGCAAGCCCGATGACCTGAGCTTGATCCCTGGTATCCACGTGGTGGAGACAACTGACTGCCATATATTGTGCTCTGATTTTTGAGCCTAACTCAAGCAATTTGGGTGTCTTGGTGGGGCCAGATGCCTGAGTGCAGATGGGTATCTCCAGAGAGACCTGAGTGCAGATGGGTGGCCTGGCAGTAGCTGTGCCCAGTAGGGTGGAGTAAGATGTGTCAATTCCACAGAGGGGTAGGGTGTCCGGTTCCCAAGGGTGCCTACCATTCAGGTGTTCCCTTGACTACCCTGATGCAGGGACCTAGAAATATATAGAACCATTGTGTCAGCCGGGCAAACTCATGATGTGAAGAGGAAGAAACCAAGCAGTAGCTCCCCTGTTTCCTGAAAGGCTCCAAGGATGGTGTCCATGAGTTCCTGAGCCCTCTCCACTCACTCCCTCTGTGCAGTGGGGAACCTCACCCATGCCCGAAAGACAGTCACAATAGAACCTTGAATGGATGCTGTCTGGTCTCAAGGAGACTGGTCCCCAGAGGACTTGGAGAAGTGACATCCTCACTAATCTGTGGGGTGCAGCTGCCTGGCCACCCTAGTTTCCCAGGCTGAACACCAGGGTCCTGTGGGGCGCTGCACAATGGCATAGAGATGTTCCCCAGGGACAGCCTGCATAAGGCTGGACCATGGCGCATTTCCCCACAGCTCTCTCTTAGACACTCACCAGGGTGCCTGCCAAAAGCTAGGGGCTTCTTTATTAGGCTATCAAGAGATGGACACAGAATGCTCCAGTGTCCAGCATCAGCCTGTGGTCCGTGGCTGGACACTGAGAGTACACACTGTCTAAAGCCAGCTCACCTGGACTGCTGACCACAGAGATCAGGCCACAGTGAGGAAGGAAAGATAGCCCAAGACCCTTCTCTTTCCTGGCTCATCTGTCCCCTTCTTTCCTTACAGGTCACCTCTGCCCCTCTGGAGGCACCTGCCACTGTCCATGCTCCTGTACCAGAGCCTGAGCTACAGCTGGTGCCCCCCACAGACAGTCTATCCAGGGGCACCAGGACCACCCAGGAGCTGCGGCCAGGGTCAAGCCAGCAGAGCAGCCGAGACAGCTGGGATGGAGATGGAGTAGACCTCACAGCCACAGGTAGAGTTGTGTTTTATGTCTCTCTATGTAGACTGGGCCTGAGCCAGCCTGTGGGCTGTAGCTCTGGAGGCTGAGTTGAGACACTGAGTTCCGAGGTGGTTCCACCTTACGTACTTGGCACTCTAGGGTTCGAGTCCACTCACTGGGATTTGGAATTTTCACTCTCTGCTCTGTGATGAACTTATCTATGCACTGACTGGTCATTTGTGCCTGTAAATGCCGTCACAGCAAACAGGAGCCTGCAGGTTGTTTCTGGGTAAGGTGGATATGAGTATCATCTGTCCTAGGCACCTGTGAAGGCTTCCCAAGTGCTGGGCCAGCAGGCATGAGAATGTCCATGTCAGGGCTTCCCAGCCTGATGCCCCCATACTCCTCTGTTGTTCAGTGGCTTTTGGGAGAGCTGTGGCTAGGGTGGCTCTCCCAACCCCATCGTCCTCTTGTGGGCTCCTAGGGCCCTTACTGTAGGTCCTAAGGGCACAGTGGACATTTGTGTCCTTGTAACCTCTAGACCATGCAGCATTCCCTGGATCAGGCTGTAGTAGAGAGGACCTGTGGGAACCTGATCCATGCTGTTCCCGGGGAGGAGTGGAGACTCCTTGCCACCAAGCAGGTAGATACCTGCAGCATGGCTTGCTAGAAAATAGTAGGAACTGGGGCTGGGGAAGGTGACAGGCAGGCCAGAGATTTCGTGGCACATTTGTTTGGACCACCACAGGCCCAGGCTTTGATCTGGAGTACTCACCTTGCAGTTCGCCCTGTACCGACCTCCTTTCCTCTGTGAGATAGACTCAGTTCACAGATGGACCCAACAAACCAAATGCTTATGCCTTGGGGGCCTGAGGGGCTTCAGACACTGGCAGGTGTGGACAAGGTGGCCACACAGCAAAGGAAGAGGGCTGCGAGGCAGATGCTGCCAGAGACTGGCATCCTCTTACCCCTGTATACACATACTCCTCCATCATGCTCAGGGCCTTGCATCTGAGGGATGGCATGGAGATAGGTGGGCCCGGCTTCCACAGAAGGTATGGCGTCTGGCACCATGGGAAAGGTTTGTTGTGTGTGAGGCCCGGCACTTATCAGTACAGTTGGCTTCCTCGGGTTAATAGGCAGAAGGCCATGCTTGTGTGGACAGCACCTCCCTTCGCTCCCCGGGGCTGCCCTGTGGAAGGCAGGAAGCTTGGGTTTGGCATGAGCCCTCCGAGGTTCAGGACATGCCCTTCTGGATTGAGTCTTGGAAGCTCACTTGTGTCTGCATGTCTTACCCAGCCCTCCAGGCAAAGTCTACCTGAGATGTGTCTGCCGAGCCCAACAATGTTCCCGGTGACTCCACATTCCCCAGGGCAGGCCAGCTGTAGGAGAGCTGGCCACTGTGTGGGGAGAGGTACACCTGCTTTGGGCTGAGGGACCTTCGGCAAATTCTGTCTCCCAAACTGAATCTGTGAGAGATGCCTGGTGGCTGGTGGTCTCTGAGCTCTGTGACACCTTGGCAGGCAGAGGCATGTGTGTGTGTGTGTGTGTGTGTGTGTGTGTGTGTGTGTGTGTGTGTGTCACACGTGCGCATGCCGTTTCACATCAGCAGAACAGTGTGCAGTGGGCTCAGAGAGGCTGAGGCACTCACCCCTGTCACACAGCAGTGGTTGGGTACTGTGGTTTGAACCCTGGGTCTCTGGCTCCTACAACCTGCTTTACTGAAGCCCAGCAGTGTTAGCACTGACCCAGAAAGTTCCAGGTCACAAGTTTTAGAGGTGACATTTCCAGTATGGAGCCCTGTTTGGAGCCTTTGGGATAGGCCTTGTCACATCTGCATCCCTGACAGTGACTCCTAGGTGAGGACCCTGAGTCTTCATGGTGGATGAAGGCTACATACACCCTGACTCCCTCTAGAGGCTTCACTGGACATGAGAGGGTGGGAGCAAGAGGTGTCTGTTCACACTGGGGTCACAATCAGACTTAGACCTACTCAGGACACATTCTCACATGCACATGCCCATCTTATGTGCATACACACACGCGCGCGCGCATGTGCGCGTGCACACACAAATACACACACACACCTGCGTGTTTCTCTTCTTTCTAGGGTTTAACACCAAGGAAGCACCCCTGGGGCCCGGTGGGATGGCTTCAGCCAGTTCTGAATTGCACAGTCCTCTCTGAAGGTGGTTTAGTCATGGCAGGAAGGGGATATATACTGCTTGGCTGGGCTGGAAACGCCTCAGCCAACCATTTCTCAGCTCTGCTTCCCTGCAAGCATACTATATATAAAAGTTGAAGAAAGGCCTGGACTAGGCCAGGGCCCCCAAGAATTCCAGTGCCAAGCAATGAGTGTGGAGCCATTGGGTTTTACCTACCAATGAATTCCAGAATTCATCAGATTTGGTGTCACTTAGGGAACAGGGCCACTTCTGTGTTAGGGGTGGAATTGCCCATGGCGAAACTAAGCCTTTGTGCGGGCAACATCAGTTTACAGGCACTGCATTAGAAGAGTCACCAGCTGGTTGTAGGCACAGTTCTAGGCCATGGGGTAAAGGACTGGCATTTGCCAGGCCCTTTGGGCCCACTTCTCCATCCTTTGAGGACTATGGTGATCCAAGCCATGGTTCCTCTGGCAAACAAAGCCTGATGGAACCTTGGACTGGTGGCCAGTCCCTTGGTGAGGAGAAGGATGTCGTTTGGAGTCTTGGGTGGGCAATGTGAGGGCACTTGGCTCTGTCAACAGCCTTGAGCCTCCAGTCAAACCAAGAGCCATTTTAATGTGCATATGACATGGAAACTGGTAAAGTGGAGGTGGGCTCTCAAAGCAGTTGTCCTGTGCCGAGCACAGGCTCCTTGGGATGGAAGTGAAGCACAGGAAGGAGATGGCATTGGTGTCCAGGTTTCCAAACCTTAGCCTTATGTTGTGAATTTCAGGACCTCCCAAAGCCTCAGCTGCTCCAACTGCAGAATGGGCACTGTGACAATGAGGCCATCTAACTGAGGCCATGTCGGGGTCATGACATAAACGCTAAGACGCACTGATAGCTGCAGGCCAAGGTTGTGTAGGTTACACACTCTACAACGGGAGTGTGTGTCATTCATGTCTCTAAATGTGCTTTCTGCATGGCCTTGGGGGAGCCATCTGCCCTGTTAGATGGATGGTGGCCTTGCATGTCCTTTCTGGGTTGTGTAGCAGTTTCTCATGTGACAAGTAAGGTTATCAGCAGAGAGAGTAGACGCTGCAGTGCCCACTGGTGAGCTGAGCTGTGTGTGCCAAAAGCCATGCCCAGCCACTCTGGCCCCAGCCCTTTTCCACAGGCACCTTCACCCGTGGTCAGACCAGACACATGTGTCCACTGGGCTGAGACCCACCTGAGAGGACTAGGGCTTACCTGTATGCATATGGCTGCCAGGGTTTGTGGCCTCATCCCCGCCGTCTCCAGATGCCGGTGTCTACACACTGCAGTGGCTGGCTGTGGACCCCGCATTCACACCTGCATACATCTGCAGAAGCCCGGCCACCGCACCCCAGATTACCCATGAGTACCATCTGTCCTGTGTGGGTCACTTTTCTTGTTGCTGTGATCGAACACCTGGCCAAAGCAGCTTAGGAGACAAGGGTTGTTTGGCTTAGGGTTTCAGGCTGCAGTTTACCATGGTGGGGAAGTCACGGTGGGAGGCACTTCAGGCAACCGGGTCACATACTCCCTCACTGACATGCCAGAGGTGTGTCTAGGAGGTGATTCTGCATCCAGTCAAGCTGACAGTCAGTGTTAACCATCTCATGACCTGCTCTTGGAAAGGAAAGGGGCTCCCCTCTGGATGATCAGTGATGGAGGATGCTATATAGAGCTACAACACCGTCCCCTTGCTCTGTAGCCATTGTTGCTTGAAGACCTTCTTGCTCTTGTATGCTATCTCCTGGTCCGTCCCACACAGTGACTCAGGTAGAGAGGTCAGCTTCCTATGGCTGCTGTGATAAATCTTGAGCTGGACCTCTCTCTCTCTCTCTCTCTCTCTCTCTCTCTCTCTCTCTCACACACACACACACACACACACACACACACACACACACACACACCTGTGATCCCCACACTAGGGAGGCTGAGGTAGGAACATCACCAGTTTCACACTACCCTGCCCTACATAGTCTCCAAAGTATCATCCAGGCCTCATTGAGTGAGTCTAGGTTGGGCAGGGCCAGTTTCTGAGAGGCGACAAGGAAAGCCTTGTCCCTCTTCAGCATCCCTTGGCTGTCTTCAAGGCCAGCAATGCAGAACAACCACCGCCATGGCCCTTGCTGACCCTCTCCTACCTGACTCATCTCCCAGAATCCCCCTGTGGCTGTCCCAGGACAACCTCATTGCTAATCTGTGTCCAGGTCAGCTGCTCAGGAGCCACGTGCTGCAGCCTGCACCCAGAGGGCTCCAAGCTCAGGACTGGAAAACCTTTGGAATTTGTCATTCCACTGAACATGATACCATGTGAAAATCACTGGGTTGTTCAGGGCAGGAGCTGATAGATAGGACGAGGAGTACTCCACTGTGGAGCTCCTGCTTGGGGCCCATAAGTCCCTGTGTGTGTGGCTTTGCCTTCATTCCTGAGGCCTGTGTGCTCCTTCCCCAGCAGACCCAGCCAGTAGGCCCTTACCACCTCAGCTATGATATAATACTGTTGATGGTGTCTGAGGAGAAGAGGGGCTGGGGCAGAGCTTTGTCCCTCCATCTCTGTACCAGCTGGCCACTCTCCTGGGCAGTGTATCTCAGGCACTGGAGCCTTGAGCCTATGTCCTACCCAGGCTCCTAAGGCCCCATTTCCTGGTTTGGAGGCTACCCCTGGGGCTCCCACTGTCCTTAGGCTCTGAGCTGCTCTGCAACAGGGAATGAGATCTGGCCTTGCTGTACTTTGTAGCCAGCACCTGGCCTCTGGGGGGGATACCTCTTACCTGGCCTCTGGGGGGGATACCTCTTACCTGGTCTCTGGGGGGGATACCTCTTACCTGGTCTCAGGGGGATACCTCTTACCTGGCCTCTGAGGGGGGGACACCCCTTGTCAGGCTTCTGTGGGAGCACTCCTCACCTGGCCCCTCCATACCCTCCAGGTGCTGGCTGGAGTTTGAAGTTCCTCAAGGCATCTGCCTGTTCCTGCCACCTGTCCTTCTGCCTTCCAATCTCACGCCTTCGTCCCAGAGCCCTCTGGGAATAGCACCATGCCAGGCCCAGCACCTTGTGCCATCTGCCTGCCTCAGTCTGGCTCTATACCTTCTTTGTCCCTGAGGGGTGGGGGTGGCCCTGGGTCCCAACTCTGAGGTTCAGGGTCTCCTCCTAAGAACACTGGTTCTGAGAAGCAGGTTCCCTGGGCTGAGCTGCAGCCCCGGGGAGGGTTTCTGGGTGCTGGGGCCACATCTAGTAGACGTGGCTGTGGGGTCATAAGGTGCTAGAAGTAGACATTCACAGGTGGGGATGGCTGCTCCAACTGCCGTCCCCACCCCACCCCCTTCCTAGCTGTGTGCTGTGCAGTTGGACATGGCGTCCTGACATGCACAGATCTGAGTCATCTGTGTTCTGAGTGTGAGGCCTGGCTCTGCGCCTCCTGAGCTTCTGGTAGAAGCCGAATGTCATCCCGTGCTTTGGCGGAACAGGGATGGTGACCTGTCTGTCTTAGGTAGGATTTCTATCCCTCAGATAAGACTGGCCCAAAGCAGCTTGAGCAGGAGGGGGTTTGTTTGGCTCACATACCCCAGGACCAGTCCTGTGAAGGAAGCCAAGGCAGGGACCTGGAGGCGGGAAGTGAAGGAGAAGCCCTGGAGGAACTGTTCCCTGGCTTTCTCAGTCTGCTTTCTTCTGCAACCCAGAGCCACCTGCCTAGGGTGGCGCCACCTGCAGCGGCCTGGACCCCTTCCACATCAATCAGCAATCAAGAAAATGCTCTACAGACTCGCCCACAGACAATCTGATGGAGGCCTTTCCCTCAGTTCAGGCTCCTCTTCCCAGATAACTGTAGCTTGTGTCGAGTTGACAAAAAAAAAAAAAAAAAAGGTTTTAACCAGCACCCTGACCATTACCAGAGCCAGCTGTGTCTAATGTGCAGTGTGACACCAGCACACGGGACCAGGGCGCTGGCTTGTTACTCCCAGCACCCCTGCCTCTTCCTCTTTGTCAGGAAAGTGGGATTCTGGCCGCGGCTGCTCCTGTCACTAGGAAGGCAGGGAGGGTACTCAGCTGGCTGAGTGCCCCCAGCAGCATGGTGAGAGCTGAGCCTGGTGGCACCAGGCACAGGAAGGTTTTGCCTATGGCTGGTGAGCTGCAGCTGCTCCCGCGGGTGCAGAACGGGATGCAGCTCCCAGCCCGTCGCTCCCTTACACTTCTCTGCCGCAGGACCCCCAGGGCTCCTATCGCACACCACACTGACATCCCCTCCCTTAAATGCCGCCAGCAGAGCTGGGATCCAGCGTCTGGCTCTCACTAGCAATGATTTTTATCTTCTTGGGAACATCTCATAATGCTGGAAGCATGGCTTGCAAGTCAGGGCAGGAAGTCTAGAAGCCTCTAAAGGCACCGCCGGGGAAGGGAGGCCTTTTACCCAGAGAGAGAAGGCCCTGGATCCTCTCAACACAGTGGGGCTCACAGGGTATAGGCAGAGACTGGCAGACCCTCCCTCCCTCCTTGGGGTGTTCCCTGAGGACTTTGGGAAACACTGGCCGCTTGTCAGTGTCCTTAGCACCAATGTCTGATGCCCCTCCCCTGTTCTCCCTTCCTCTTCTTAAAAATGGTCTTGTTTTGTTGAGTTGTGGTCTCATGCTTTAGTCCAAGCTGGTCTTGAACTCATGGTTTTTGCTGCGGCAGTCTCCTCGTGCTGAGATGGCACGTCTGTGTCCTCATTCCCGGTGGATCTGCCTTCCTTTTGTGACGGCTCCTACCCATTGGGATCCTCTGTCTTTATTCCACTGCCTCGGCTGCTGTGTGGCTGTGTGTGCCTGCCTGCTACCAGTTTCAAATTTCAGGAAACAAACAGGAACGGGGATTTAGTGTGGGTAGCTGGAAATGGTAACCCAAGTGCTGGCTCAGACCCAGTGACTTCCTGATAGCTTGTGATCAGTGCACCTCTGCACCTGGTGTGCCGTGGCCCAGAGGCAACACTTGCTATCAACTGGAACTTCTGCCACAAAAGGTAAGGGATAGATATTTTCCGTGGGAAAGATAGAGTGAGAGCTCAGTTGTCATGACGACCTGAGTTCTGCCCCCAGCACTCATGTAAAAGCTGGGTGTGTTGGTTCACGCATGCGATCCCAAAATCGGGGAGAGGGAGACCCAAGGATCCCTGGACTTGCTGGCTCCCAGCCTAGCTCCGTTGAGTTTCAGATCAATAAGAGGCTTTTTCTGAAAAAATAAGATGAGAGTGACTGGTGGAGACATCTGACATCAGTGTCTGACCTGCAAGTGTGCACACATGTGCACCTGCCCCTGTGTATACACACAAGCACGCAAACACACACAAAGACCATGAGTGGAGCCACTGAAGTGACTTTTGTGGGCCCTATGGGTGAGATGTCATGGGGCTGTCACACACCCTAAGGAGACAGTGCTGTACCAGCCTGGCCCACCCTTCTGAGGGCCACATATATGTGACACTTTCCCTGTGCCCCCAGGGGCTTCATCCCATCGGCTTTTAGTGACTGCTGATGGAAATACAGCCACAATCCTCAGCTTCTTTCCCATCTGGGGATGTTATTCCCTTCTGTTTGTGTGACTCTTAACCCCACACTGCTGTGTGTGTGTGTGTGTGTGTGTGTGTGTGTGTGTTCATGTTTGTGAGCACCTACTGTGTGCCACAGATTTTTAAAAATCATTTATTTATTTTTATTTCATGTACATTTGTGCTTTGCCTGCACGCATGTGTGTGTGAAGGTATTGGATCCCCTGGCACTGGGGTTATAGACAGATGTGAGTTGCCATGTGGGTGCTGGGAATTGAACCTGGGTCCTCTGGAAGAACAACCACTGCTCTCAACCACTGAGCCATCTCACAGAGATCCGCCTGGCTCTGCCTCCCGAGTGCTGGGATTAAAGGCGTGTGCCTCCACTGCCCTTCTCCACTGAGCCATCTCTCCAGCCCCCATGCCACAAATTCTTTTGACCCAGAAGTGCACAAAACAGACTCATGGCCCAGCACTCAAGGACTCCAGAACTTCTGTTGGGTGTGAAGGAGGCAAGTCCTGTGGCTGGCATAGACAGGGGCCATGCTAAAAGAATGCCTCATGGTATCCCAGGCAAGGAGGAGAGGTTCAAAGGTCCAAGGCATGTGGCCTCCAGGAAGCAGGGACCATGGTTCCCTGTGCCTGACACAGCACAAGGGGAGGGGACCCACAGGCTTTTACTGGGTGAATGGGAGCTGGAGTCTGTGTGGCAGTGGAAGGAGGAAGTGGGGTCTGGTGAGCCTAGCTGTGTGCATCCAAGTGGCTCCTTAGGCCACTCCAGGTCCTTCCTTCTCTTCAGCACCTGGCTGGCCAGTTAGTCAGCATGTGTGTTTTGTGCAGCAGCTCTGAGGGTTGAGTGAATGCTTCACACACCCCTGGTGAGGTAGCCATAAGAGAAGCAGCAGAGATGGCCTAGAGTTTAAGGGCACTGGCTGCTCTTGCAGAGGATCCAGGGTTCAATTCCCAGCACTCACGGTAGATAGTGCACAATCTCATGTAGCTCCAGTTTCCGGGCCTTCAGAAGGACTTCACAAAGATGGTCCATTTACGCATAAGAAATAAAAATAAACAAATCTGGGGTTGGGGATTTAGCTCAGTGGTAGAGCGCTTGCCTAGCAAGCACAAGGCCCTGGGTTCGATCCTCAGCTAAAAAAAAAATCAACAGTAAACAGAGGACCCAGCAATCGACCATACCTCAGCCAAGGGCACCTGAAGGTCACCACTGAGCTTGTTTCCAGGATGTGGTAGACTCCAAGTTCCTCCAAACACTTGTAGAGGAGTATTTATGGAGTGATAGCTATGTACCACGTGAGTCTGGGAACGACGTTCTTCCTGCCACGCCACTTTCCTGTGGTTGCTGTCACATGTCACCTGGAACTTAGTGACTCCAAACAATGCTTCTTCCCTTTAGGCTAGAGGTCAGAGGTCTCAGCTAGGTTTCAGGTTAAGGCCTCACAGGCTGTTTCCTCCTACATGTTCCATGGTAAGATCTGCTTCCCTCCTGCCCCAGCTTCTGGAAGCCTCAGAGGTCCTTGGCTTGTGGCCCCTTCCTGACATCTCTCCACCCTCTCCCCCTGCACACTCCCTACTGTAGTAACTCTGAGCCTCCACGAGACCCACCTGGCTAATCTGGACACTCCTTCTACCTAGGGTTTATGTCTCAGCTACAACCACGAGGTCTACTTTGCCCCCTAAGTAGGTGCATTCTGTTCACAGCTTCAGGATGAGGCGGTGTCTTCTAGAGTCTGCTGGCTGGCATTCCATACCCATCACCGTGGCTGGGCTGACTTTGTCTTTGGCCCCCAGGTGTGCAGGGTTCCTGGTGTCAGTGAAAGACTGAGTGGGAATGGGCAGAATGGACTAGACATGTGTCTGTTCAGGCAGTTGCAGGACAGTGGGGTCACTCCAGAACTCAGAGGTGGTGGACCTACCTTGTGAGCTGCTGCTGTGAGGATGGCCTGCATTTAGACCCCTCAGTTGCCACTATCCAGGCCACTTTGCTGAGCAGGTGGGGCAGAGGATGAATCCTTGCCCATCCCGGGCAGAAGCTGTGGGTGCAGTTTGTCTCTGGCCCAGGAGGGGGCGCAATGGAGTACAGCCAGCCACCAAAGCCGCCCAGCTTTGGAGTGGGTGGAGGTTAGGCCCAAGAACCAGGTTCTGCCACTCTCCTCACAGATCACCCTCTCTCTGCATGGTTTTTTGAGCCCAGTCTGTACTACAGAGCAGATGAGCACTGGTCCCCACCTTCAGCCAGGTTCAGCTCCCTTTTCCCCAAATGTACTGAGATGGACTCCAAGAAGGAGCAGGCCACAGAGAAAGAAGCACTGTGTGGCTGGAGGGCTCTAGGGAGAGAGGTGCTCAGAATGGGGCCCCGTCAGCTGAGTAGGGCAGAAAGGAGGTTCTTCTGGGAAAGACCCAAGACCCTAGACGCAGAAATGCTGGAGCCTCCTGTCCTTCCTCCCTCCCGGTGGACTGTGTCCCCTCGTCATCCATGGGCATCTACACTCCTCCCCAGCAGAGGGTATGCACTAGGCCCTGTAGCCTGCAGCCTGCCTCAGCCCCCTGGAGCGCCCCTCAGAGCCCACCACCACTCACCCAGTCTTCTGTTCCATGGAGCCACCTCTCCAGTATGCCTTTCTCTTCTGAGCCTTCTCCCCGTCCCATGCATTTATGCACACACAGGACACACATTCCTGAAACCCTGTCCCCGAACTTGTTTCTTTGACCCTTGACCTTTATCTTGACCTCCCGTGGTACCGGTGCTGAATTGTTATGTGACTCAGAGCTGTCCAGGTGACCCCTCTGGGTCTTCTCTGCTCTCTAGGTCATAGCCTTCCTCTTCTGCATAGTAAATGTCTTGATCAGCCGAATCACGGCAGGAGGACCACCACAGCTAGACAATGAGGACTGTCGGGAAATGGCCGCCACCACCAGGGGCCCGGCTCCCGCGTGTAGCCACAGTGGCTGTGCCAGGTGGGATGCTGGGGAGCAGGAGGAGGCCCGCTGGCTCTGTTGGGCAGAAGCTTGCACCCAGCTCCGAGTGTGGACTTAGCTCTTAAAGGACCTCAAGGAGAGTGGGGCAGGAGAATGGAGAAGTATAGAGGAGGGAGCCCTCCCCCTGGCCCACCCGTGCCTCACATGACCGAGGCCACTGCTGCCCCACACACAGCCAGACCAGGCCACAGGATAGACCAGTCACTTCTTATTGACCAGAGGAGCTCAGGAGGAGCCTTCATCTACCACAGTGAGTCTCAGGGAAAGCCTGCACCAGCCTGGAGGAGGGAGTGTGGGTCTTGGGACTGGTGCCCAGACATTGAGGCCTGCAGACGGATGTGGGGTGACAGAGGGCCAAGCTCTGACTCAGCAGTGGCAATGTCCTGGCTCAGGGAAACCGAGGTGCACGTGGGATATGAATGCTGGCCCAAGAGACAGGGCTTTGGGGGCCCATAGCCGGCCTAGCAAACTCTGAGGGGTGTGGTGGGGCATTGAGCTGACCTTCCTACAACTCGCCTGGAGGCATGCGACGCCTTGCCCTGTGCACCCATAGCTGTGGAACACAGGCTGACCCAGAGCTGACCCTGGCACCAAGCCTGCCCTCAGGCCTGCCTGTGTGCTCCCAGCTCAAGAGGCCACTGAGCCCCACGTTCTCTGAGGGTGCCTATGAGCCTGGGGCAGAGCTGGATGAAAAACCAAGGCTGACTCATCTTCCAGGCCACTTGCTGTTCTAGAAGCAGAAGGGCCAAGAGTGGAGCCGTATGGACAGTGTGTGTGTCGGGGGGTGGGGGTTGTATACAGCACCCCTGGAGGGTCAGAGGCATGCTCAGGGCCCAGGTGTCTGGCGCAGGTGACTCTGAGGTCCTGGTATTCCTGGTCCCATGTCAGGTACAAGGGGCTTTCCCCACTTCCTTCATCACAGTGAGTTTCACAGACAGCAGCAGTGATGGCTGTGTGGGACCCAGGCTGCCATGGGTCCTGGTTCTGACCCTTTCTTCCCTGGTGTGGAGTACAGTTTGGGACACTTTCTACCTGTCTTGCAGGGTTGTTGAGGCAGTGAGTGACCCATCTCTGAAAGTATTCAAGGAGATTGAGTCCCACTGGGGTGTCTATAGGGATGGGGTGTGTGTCAGCAATGGTGGCAATGTTTGCTGGCTCCAGGGGCAGTTCCAGGCAGTTCTATGTTCTTGTAGTTCAGGCACGTGGTCATCTGGGGCACTGGGACTTGGACGGAGCCTGTGGTACTGACTGTTTCTTTGTGCAGCGGCCCTTTGCCTGCCCTGTCCTTGGCCCTGTCCTCCCACCTGAGCTAACTAGCTGGTCACTGGCCCTGTCCCCAGCCTCTAGGTGGCCACTGCTTGTGTGGTCCCGGATCGCCTCAGAAGAAAGGTACTGAGCTCTGGTCTCGGGTGGGCAAAGGGTGGCCTCTCCCCAGCTCCTCCTGGGCCCTTGGGTGGTTGCCGTGCCCAGACTCCTGCACCCCCTGGAGTCCCATGTTTCCCTCAGCTGTGTGCCTGACTTCCTTGGCCTGAGCTGGGCACACTGAGGATATTAGTGAGAACTGTGGACAAACTACAACCCATGTCAGCAGGGTGGTTCTGTGAGTGTATCACCTGTGTACCCTGATAGCTGAGGGGCTGATGGACAATGGCTTTGCCAGGAAGGACAGAAGAGATCCATTAAGCTTATCTTCTTGATGATAGTGGCACCTCGCTTTCCCTGGTGGGGCCCAGACCATGAAGGCTCCATTCCCCACCAGTGCATCAGATTCTGGTTGCTACTGGCCTAGGTGTAAGTCCTGGGTTTCCCACATAGAGCTGTGTGACTTGGGCGGTCCTCCTGGCCTTTCTGGGCTTCTTCCTGTGCTAGCAGAGTTGGCAGTGCCCCTGCTGTGTTGTGGGTGGATGGGGCTGGTGAAACCCCTGATGGGCTCAGGCCTGTCACTTTCCAGCTTCTTGAATTGTCCTTGTATTGTCCTTACCCATTGTCTCTTGAGTACAGGGGTCACCTCCTAAACCCCTCCCTGTCCCTCTGATTTTGTCTGACCTTTCACAGGTGAGGGAAAACAGAGGGACAGCACTGTCCTTGGGAGAAGGACACTTCTGAGCCTCACCTGGCAGAGAGCCAGTGGGGGGGGGGGGGACCTGGCTCTTTGGTGTAACACCAGCCCTGCCCCCATCCCAGTCTCATGGGCCTGCATGGGCCTTGCAGGACCAAGCATTGAGTGTGCTGGTGTTTGGCTGGGTCTTGATAGAAGGGACTAGCCAGCTTCAGACATTGGAGCCTCTTGTCCCAGCACTCCAAAGACAGACCAGGATAGCAGATTGTCACATAGATCCCCCCTCCCCACTCACCAGAGGCAGCGCTAGCCCAGTTCTTCTGTCCCCTTCCGAGCATAGCCTGAGGAGGGAAATGGCATTTATCAGAAACCTCTTGGGGTGGCTCGTGGTGCCTCGGTTCCATCATGAACCCCCCTGGATAGAGGCAGGAATAGAGGCTCCTTAAAAGGATATAACCTGAGTTTTCCTTGGGAACCAGCCCCCCACCATGGTGGCCTCCTCTAGGCCCTCAAATTTCTTCTATGGGCCTTAGCAGCAGTGACCCCGAATCATAGCAAAGTGTACCCCACAACTCCTGATCCACATGCTTTTCCTACAAAGAACAGCCTGAGGCTGTGTTCTCTCTCCTGGGAAACCTTCAGGTATTGACCTGGAGCTACCTCTCAGGACCCCAAGCCATTGAGTTCCTGTTGCCCTGGCCTTCAGCTCCTGTGCTTTCCTTGGGGATGGTCACTACAAGGGCTGAACTGGGAGAGGGTGGAGGCTGAGTATTGCCTCTCATCTCCCTAATGGTAGGTTTGATTACAGACAGAGTCTGTGACTGCGTGGTGCAGGCCACTGTGGGCTGGGGCTCTGGTCCCTGCCTGCCTGCCTGCCAGGCGTGTGGTCCTGGCTGGGGACATAAGAACACAGTTCTGACTCTGTTCTCTGAGCCACGGCAGGCAGGCTGTCACCACAGTGGGCTGGGAGCTGGAGGCAAGCCCAGAAGTAGAGAGAGAGTGCCATGGCCCCTGGCACCCAGCCCTGCCAAGCCACAGGTGCCCCTGCCCTCTGGTGTGGGTGGAGGGCCTGCAGGGCAGAGAGCGGGGGAGGTGGGAGGGGTGAGTGGGAGGGGACAGAACAGCAGGGAAAGCTGAGGACACTCGTCCCAGCGACAGCCTGTGTTGCTGCTGGCTCTGTCTGTATGGTTCTCACTGCTGTGGAGCAGGTTGGGCCCTGCACAACCTCCGTGAAGTGGGGAGCATTCAGTGGAAACCCCATTCTTCTTTTCCAGTTTGATTTTGGGTTCCGGAATTCTAGTCACTCTGATTGTGGAATGTTTGCAGGGGTGGGGTGGGGATGATGTGTGAATGTCTGTGGATCATAGCACACCCCTTTAGGAGCTATACATGATAAGAGGGTTTAGAGGATGGCAGAGGACTAGAGATAGCTGTGTCTGGGTGTCTCATGCAGAGTAGTCAGGCACAGTGCCCACAGTCCTTTGTGGCTCAGGTTAGCCTTATCTCCCCGCTCCTAACAGTGGTTCTTAACCCAGGGGTTCAGGTTTGGGTTTCTGGCTGCTGCAGAGCCCTGAGGAGAGAGATGCCAGTTAAAATTCAAGGCTAGCCCAGCATGGTAGTACAGACCTTTAATTCCAGCATTCAAGAGGCAGAGGTAGGCAAATCTCTGAGAGTTCAAGGCCAGCCTGATTTACAGAGAAAATTACAGGCCAGCCAGAGCTACCTGGTGAGACTGTCTCAAAACAAGATAAGAAATTCCTCTCAACTCTGTGGCCTAGGACAAGTCATATAATCTCCCTGTGCCTCAGTTTCCTTATCTGAAAAGTAGAGGGAGTGATAGAACATGGTGGCAGGCACGTGAGACACTGACGGGCATGTGCATGGGAAGCGGCCGCTGCTTCCTCTCCACTGTGCAGGCCCTGGGGAAGGACTGCAGCTCCGTTCCTTCCTGCAGCACTGGGGAGGCCGCAGATGGCAGAGGCTGGACCCCAGTGCTTTCTTCTCAGATGCCTGGGGCCCCTCCTGGCCCTGCCTAAATCCTGACCAAGAGGGCTTCAAGGAGCTGCCTGTCTTAAGGCCAGGGCTGCCTCCCAGCAGGCAGAGGTTGGTGGGAGGCCCAGGTTCCTCTGGCCACTCTGCTCCTGGCCACATTGCCCCAGCAGGAAGTCTGTCATTCAGCTTTATCTCTGGCCCTTTGCCCACAGCCCAGTCCCCAGGAAGGGTTATCAGCTTGGACATCTGCACCCCAACGGGCCAGGGAACACTGCGGTCAGTCAATCTCCTCAGGAACAGCAGCTGTCTCCTGGTGACAGACTCCTTGTAGTTAGTGCCAGGGACAGGGCAGGGTGGAGAGCTGAGGACTGTGAGGCTTGGGGGCTGGGCTGTCTGGGCCTGCAGAACCAAGGGCCCAGTGTCACTACCTAAGGAACAGGCTGGTGGCTAAAGGGAAGATGTAAAACACAGCCTCTAGTGGGGAAGGGGACTGGAGGAGGGCGTCACATCCTGGGAAGTCCATCACCGGGAGGTCTGCATAGACCAGTCTTCATGCAGCTCACAAGGCCTCCTTGTGACATCCTGTGCCCTGGAGTGGGGGCGACTCTGCAGCAGTGCAGAAACCCTCTGGATACATGGACATCTTGATGTCACCTGCTTGTTAGTTTTCTTTCATGTATATATAATTTTTTATGTATAGGTGTGTTTTGTGTGCATGTATGTCTGTGTACCATGTGTGTGTCTGGTGCTCACAGAGGACAGAAGAGGGCATCCGATCCCCAGGACTGGAAGTGTGAGCCATCATGTGGGTCCCCTGGAAGAACACCCAGTACTCTTAACCACTGAGCCATCTCTTTAGATCTTAATTTTTTTTTTTTTTAAACAGAGGTGAACTCCTCGTGTTTAAATCTGCCACAAAGTGTGGCCATGTACATTATGTTCATAGAGTCGTGCAGCCAATCACCCATTTCCCAAAAGGGACCCTGTCTCATCAGGTGTGACTTTTGCTCCCCAAACTCCCGATGGCCACACATTGACACAGTCCTTCCAACTGACCTGGTGCAGACTTTTGCTACCACAGAGTCGCATAACACTTGAGTTCTTCTAAGTGGACAGTTGCAGGCTCAGCAGCATGTTTCTCCTATGCATGACTGCCACATGCCACCAAGCTCAAGCTGATCCCTGGTTAGTGGCCACAGACTCACCATTTGGCGACCCATCCTCCCTCGGACACCATGTGCTCCTATCTCAGAGCCTGTGTTCAGCCCCTTGGGCCTTTGGGTGAGTCTGCAGGTCATACTCTTTTTTTTTTTTTTTTTAAATTTTGGTTTTTTGAGACAGGGTTTCTCTGTGTAGTTTTGGTGCCTGTCCTGGATCTCACTCTGTAGCCCAGGCTGGCCCCGAACTCAGAGATCAGCCTGGCTCTGCCACCCGGGTGCTGGGATTAAAGGTGTGCGCCACCACCGCCCGGCTGCAAGTCATACTCTTAATGAACAAATTTCACTTAATGATACACATATACCTCTTGCTAAGGACAGATTTAACATTTGTGATATGCATGGGAGGTGGGAACACAGGAAAGGAAGGCTGGGCGGGGGGGGGTGACAGCCGGTGTGTGAATGAGGCCGCCGTGCCATGCTGGCTCTCCTTGGACGACTCGGGAATTGGGAATCAGGTAGGCAGTTTAGGTTGGCCCTTGGGTCAGTATTGATTCTCCAAGACTGAGGGTCAGAGACTGGCTGGGCCCAGAGGCCTCCCATGTAGTACCCCTCCTATGGGGCTGTGGGGCCAAGTGGAGACTAGTGGCCAGGCTGTGAACAACTTCACAGGGAGCTGGGAAACAGGTCCGAGGCCCAGAGGGAGGCTCAGAAGCAGCGATTGATTCTTGGCCTGGCCAGTCTCGGGTCCCCTGCTGTTCTCAGGACCACTGTCTATGCCTCCAGTCCCCCTAAGTGGCTGCAAGTACACTGTCATCCATCATAGGCCCAGACCACAACTCCCTGGGCAGTGTGCTATCTGCTGTCCCCAGACAGACCACAGGGCCTGAGGTGGGCCAAGGCCGCTCACAGCTTATCACTCCTGCCTGGTGCCTGTTCCCGCCACTCTGCACTCCAGCCTTATCTGTGTCCCCAGACCTTCCTTTGCCCACAGCTCTGACTGCCGTGGGGGCAGGGTCAACCCCCAGAGATGTCTGGACCTCAGAAACAGGCCTCAGTTCTCACACAAAGCCCCTCAGATAGAAGCCTGGCTCTGAGCTCTTCTGTCCAAAGGGGACAGAGAGGAACTTCAGGGAGTGGTATTTGGGAAAATCACATTGCTGTGCATGGAAGGAATCCTGGAAAGATAGCCAGCTTCCCTGTAAGAAGCTGGGCCACCCATCTGTGGGTCTGTGGCAGTACCCAGGGAGAAGATGGAGGACACAGAGCAGAGATGGTAAGGGGCAGAGCCAGCCAGGGCCCTTCAGAGGAAGGAAGCACTGTCCTTCCTGGACCATGAAGACCAGATGACCCAGCACTTCCACCTGTGACCATCACCAGGCACACAGAGCCTGAGTGCATGGGAGTATGAGGGTCCTCGCAGCACACAGAGCACACCTCTGCTCAGTGGCCAGAGTACTGTACATATGGCACACAGCAGAACCATGCACAGAGCTCCCAGTACTCACATACATACACAGACACACAGACACACAGACACACAGACACACAGACAGAGTCGTCTCATTCTGAAGTGTACCCATGGCACCCAGCACTCACCACACATAGTAATCTTCAGTCATTACTCATATATGATACTCACAAAAAGACTCATCCTGTACACAGTACTCACGGCTAACACAGAACTGATCACTCATACTGCTTACACCACATAGTGCTGATCGAACATACTGAGTACTGATCAATCACACAGTATTATCACTCCCTCACGTAGTGCTCAGGACTCACACTGATCGGTTCAAACAGTACTTATTGCTCGTACACTAGCACTGATCACTCAGACAGGTAGTACTAATCACTCAGTACAGAGTACTCAACACGCGTTCATGTTCTCTCCCTCCTCTTCTTCCCCGGCCCCACCAAGCCCTGCCTGGTTGAGCAGTAGTCTCTTCAGCCATTGATTTTCTCCCTGGCCATCTGCAGGAGCAGAGCAGATGCTGAGAGAGGACCTTGATGGTCACAGGCCCTGGCAGGACAGAGCTGCCTGCCACCAAAGGGACCCACAGATCAGTGGGTCCTCTGGCCATCCCTGCCTCTGCAGAGTAGGGATCAGAGTAGCTCACTGGCCTCTGGGCTGGCAGTGTGAGCTCCAAAAGGCTGTGCCCTTTGGTAGTGTCCCCTCTGAGTCTAGGTAAGGCCAACTGTCCCCTCTGTCCTTGAAGAGCCTCTATGGCACTGCCATCAGGGTGGCTTCCACTGGCTCTCAGCTGCAGCAGAGCAGGGGGCCATGTCTGTGATGTCACCTCCATCTGGTCCCAAGGACTGTCAGGGGAGTGTGAGGCGGGTCACCGCTTCTATGAAGCCCTTTCTGTGGGGCTGAGGTGAGCACAAGGCTAATGGCTTCCTTCTGCTGTCACTGTGGGTCTGCACTGTGGCTTCAGACCAGTCCCTCACTCCCCCTGGGTTGAACTGGCAGCACTGGTCCTAACACATGACACCCTCTGGCTGTGACGATGTGAGGGGTCTGCTTGTCACTGTGGGAACAGACTTCCTTTTCCATCCCATCCCCGGGTCTCTCTTCCTCTTCTTGTACAAGCCAGGGCCTGTGCCTGTGACAGCACAGCTCCACAGGAGGCCAAGGGTTAGCAGCCAGGTGTGTGGGCCGGGTTTTAGATGCCCAGAGCCTCCCCTTCAGAGGCCTTATGAGAGGGTTCACTAAATCCAGGCCTCCTGTAGCGACAGAACTAGTGGGAGAGCCCAGCACTGGGAACTGGGCTGGCGTGGGTGCTGGGAGGGGTCAGGGCAGGCCTGCCTGACTCTCCTGGCCTGTCCCATGCCATGGAGCTCTCAGGCAGGCACAGGGGAGGCAGGAGGCATGCTGCATAGCAGTGCATGCAGACCTAGCGGGTCAGGGTCCAGGGCATCCCTGCCCTGCCTGCCTGGCCTCAGTGTGGCTGGACACCCATCACTGCTATTTCTCGTAAAGCTTTGCTGGCTCCCTGGCACTTGCCCCAGGCCCTGTGTTCTCCGCCAGCTGGGGACAAGCCTGTTCTCGAGTTGGAAGTCCTTTGTACCGACCTGGACCCAACCACATAGCCCTAGGAGCAGTTGCCAGGCAGGGAGAGCCCAGCAGGTGTGTTTCAGGGTGGCACCTGGGCCTGTGGCAGCTTGTAGGAGGCTAGAGGGAGAAAGGACCTAAACATTGGTGGAGTATATGGCCCACATGCATCTAGGGCCTTGGTCACAGTGCTGGACATGCAGTCTGGGTCCCCAGATGGGCATGGTGTGGCCCTACTGTGGGAGGCATTGTCTGGAGAAGTTAATGCCCAAATGGAGACACCAAGGCAGGGCTGCCATCCTTGACAGATGGCATTTTGGGGTCCCTGGAAGTGAAGCAAGGGGCCAGGTGTAAACTGCAGTGGAGACAGGACCCTGGGCAGGAGAGCAGGGTGGACATCCCCTGTGCCTGCCAGATGCCTGGGCTTCCTCAGGGTCAGTGGCAGCTGATGGATGGTAGTGAGAACCGCCTCTCTGCTCCTGTGAGGCAGGCAGTAATCCATCCTGGGGCCCTTCAGAGGCCTGGATGGTAATGGGGCCATAGATCACTCCCTGCAGAGACAGGGCTGGACAGGGAGGCAGCCATTAGGACTGACCGTGGGTGACCCCAGGCCAGGGTGGCTCCAGCTTTGGGTGGGGCCTGCCTCAGCCCTGAATTTGATGACGGTGCCTTTAGGGGTGTCAGGAGAGAGAGTAAAAGAGGAGTGGGGGAGGGGAGGACCATGTCCCCAAGGACATCACCTAGAGCAGGCGCCAGAGTGCCTGGTGCCAACTGTCTGGGGCTCCCTTTGGTCAAGGCCTCCTCGGTTCAAGGGAAGTGGACTCAGAGGTCATCTACCCCCATCTAAACCAGTGAGACTCAGGTGATTCTGCCCAAAGCCCCTGCCATGTTGGGGCTCAGCCTACAGTTTGGGCCCCTAAGTGTGTGTGCCGCCACCCACCCAAGCAAACAAGCAAGCAAACAAGAAACACAGAGACAGATTCTGAGAAAGCCTGGGACCCAATCTTGCCCGACTGGAATCTGGCCCCACCCTCCTATTTATGATGCAAATGAAGACGTCTTGGGCCCGCCTTCTACTTACTATGCAAATAGGCAAATTAGCGTTGAGACAGGCTCTTTGGCAGGAAGTTGTGAGCGTCCTGGCTGTTGACAGAGCTGCACAGAGGTGCCATTTGTTGTCAGTATTCTCAACACCATCATCTTCATCTTGCTGGCCCAGTCTGGGTTCCAGCCTATCCACTGCCTATATGACCTTGGGAAGCATTTACCCTCTTTGGGCCTTGGTTTTTCTGCCTGTAAAATGGTGACGTGAGGACTAAGTCTCATGAAAAGCCTCAAAGGGAACCTGACACAGAGTGGGCCCTCAGCCTGTCCCTTGGGTGCTGGAAGCAGCTCCTCATGGCCTGTTCCTTCTGGAACTTTCTCCAGTGACACTCCTTAGATGCTAGCCCACGTGGGAGCTACCGTCCCCCAGAAGGTTCTGGTGGCTTGGAACCACACCACCCAGCATCACACTCTGGTTCTTCTAGTGCTAATGCCTCCAAGCATGTGGCTGTATGAGGTGGGAAGGGCGCCATAAAGACATGACACAGTGTCCCTGCCATGGCCTGACAGCTGCTGCCTCGTTCAGTACCTGGATACAGTCTCTAACTGTCTTGGTTACCGTTCTAATTGCTATGATAAATGGCCTGACAAGGGCCAGCAGGATGGCTCAGTGCAGAGAGGTGCTTGCTGACAAATCTGACATACTGAGTTCGGTCCTCAGAAACAGCATGGTAGATGGAGAGAACACATACCATGACACTCACTCACACACACTTTTTTTTTTTTTATGTTTCTTTAAAACACGACAAGAAGCGAGCCCTGTGGCACCTTCTCTTGTGGTCCTGCTTCAGGGCCGTCATCACTGAAGCAGCATGGTGCAGAGTAGGTACTCCATAAATACAGGCTGAGCTGATGGTTGAGGGTAGGGGTTCAGATGGGTTTAGGGCATGAGTCGAAGGAGAGAGGGAAGGAAAGAGGGGTGGAGGGTGGAGGGGCTGGTGGAGGGTGGATACTGACTCCTACAAGCCACAGGCTTCCAAAGCAGGGACACATCCTCACTGGCCAGCCTGGGATTGCTGCCTCCTCGCAGGGTGCTGGGGAGAGGGGCTATGGGGCCTGCCTGGCAGGTACTGCTGGCTGGTTGAGAAACCTCAGTGAGGGTGTGTTTGCATCTCATTTACATACAGGTGTGTCCACCTGCTGTTCAGACCTGGCAGGCAGGTAGGTAACTAGGGTCTTCCTTTTCCTCCTCCATTCCACTCGCCACCTGTCACTCACTGTCCTGGAGACCCTGCGATAGGGAAAGGGACCCTGTTTCCCTCAAGAGCTCCTTGGGAAGTGACCCTCCCGGCCCTGTGAACATCCTTGCATGCAGTCTCCTACCACATTCGCCCTCTTGGGTCCTCATGTGCTGCAGCTGTCCCATGTCACAGAGAAAGGCCTTGAGAGCCGTGTGACTAACACACAGCCACATAACAGGCAGGCTGAGCTCAGGCACAAAGGCTCTTTGCTAAGTTGTACCCTTGGGGAAACTGAGGCATTGTTGAGCCCCAGGAGCGCCGGGGAACAGAGCAAATTCCAGTGGCTCGGGGATCAGTCAGTACTTGCAGTAGGTGGGGCCTGAGATGTGCACAGTCTCATGTCTTTGGGGGGCAGTATCTGGCACGGAAGCAGGCTCCTGGTAAACACTGCCTGCAGCCCTGTGTAGGAGGGGACCAAGCATGTGACCAGCGAAGAGGTGGGCGGAGGAACCTCGTTACTTTCTGGGTGAAAGTGGAGTCAGCTTCCTGCTGGGGACCCTGGTGCCTAGCTGGGCAGGCAGAATGACCCTGATGAGGGCAGCCAGTCCGGTTGGAGCCCTAGTTCCAAAAACCAGCTTGGGTGCCCCTGTAGCAGTGACAGGCCAGGGTCAAGCTGTGGGCCTATAATTTGCTGGAAGACATTTCAGAACAATAAAGGTGTCTGGCTTTATAAGCACTCGTATTTCATCCCTGCCTTGGCCCCTTGCCTGGGATTTACTGTGGGGGTGTTTTCAGTGGGATGAAGCTGACGCCAGTGTCTCCCTACTGTCCTGTCCCCTGGGGAGCACCATGCCTGCCCTGCTGTCTATGACCCCCCTCCCAGCTCCTTTGATGGCAGACCCACCTCCACATGCAAAGGTTATTGGATTGGGGATGAAATGACATTACCCTCTAGTGTCTCCCTGGGCGTCCTGAGAGGCTGGCAGAGTGACAGACTGACACAGGGCCGGCCCCTTGGGATGGCTAGCAGCCTGCTTGACTACAGCGCCTGCCTAGCCCACCACAGCACACCAGGAGTTGACAGAAAGAGGCGCCAGCCTCCCTGGTGGGCTGTCAGCCCAGCATACTGTAGGGCAACTGGGGTCATGAGAGATGGCCAGCCCTCAAGGAGGATGGTCACTGAAGTCACATGCGCCCCTCTGTTCTGGCTTCAGACTGAACAAGTTTGGTTAGCTGGTGCATCCAGTGTGGCCACCCTAGGGAGTTGGCACGCTGACCTTTTTGTCACTTGGGGAAACGGAAGCCAGGGGTGTGGAGGATGTGGGGGGAGGGGGCAGTGACTTGCTGGGTTTATTTTCTAGAGCTGGCTGTCACTGAGTGCCACAAGAGAAGCCCGAAGTACCAGAAATATGTTTTGCCACAGCACAGTAGGCCAGGAGGTCGGACCAAGGTTTAGGCGGGGCCAGGCTCCCTCTGATGGGGCTGATGAGGTCCCTTAGCTTCTGGTATCAGGGTTTGGGTTTTTGTTGTGGTTCTGACTGAACCTAAGGCCTGTGCATTCTAGGCAAGCCCTCTATCACTGAGCTGTGTCCTCAGCTCTTAGGAGTTACAATTAAAACACAGTGTCCCCCAAAAGGCTCGTGCATTAGAGATGTGGTCCCTGATGCTGGCTTTGAGGGAGGTGGTGGCAGTGTCAGGGGCATAGGGTCCAGGTGTGAATGAGTGGGGATGCCTTAAGAAAGATACTTTGGCTCCCTGCCAGCTCTCTGCTTTCTGGTGACCATGAGGTCAGGTAAGCAGTAATGCTCCCCATGCCTTTCTGACATGATGCCCCTAAGCAATGGCACCAGAGCCTTTGTGCTGTGACACTTCAAAGCCACTCATGAACTGGGACGTCTGAGACACGAGCCCAGCGAAACCCTTACTCCTTTAAGCGTCTTGTATCAAGTGTCTTGTCACATTCACAAGGAAATGACTAACACGGCTGGCTTCCAGCACCCCTTGGCCTGTGGTCTCACCACTCCAGGCTCTGACTCCAGGTTCACGTGCAAATCCCATCGGCAGGAACGTTAATCTACTCCAGCAAGACTCTGCTTATAAATAAGGTCACCACAGGTCCACAGACACGGATGGTGTGTGTGTGTGTGTGTGTGTGTGCGCGCGCGGGGTGTCTGGCCCTCCCCTCTTGCTCAAGGTCACCTTGGCAGGTGGTAGCTACTGGCTACTGGGCGTGCAACAGCATTTCTCTCACCTGTGCTAAAGCTGCCTGCCTCTAAGCCGGCGGTGGTGGTGCATGCCTTCAATCCCAGCACTTGGGAGGCAGAGGCAAGCGGATCTTTGTGAGTTCGAGGCCAGCCTGGTCTACAGAGTGAGATCCAGGAAAGGTGCAAAGCTACACAGAGAAACCCTGTCTCGAAAAACAAAAAACAAAACAAAAGCTGCCTACCTCTGGAGCCTTGGTGGAGTGTGTTCCCTGCCACACCCTCCTGGGCTGTGGCCTCAGCACCAGGCAACTGACAACTCACAGTAGCCCCCACACCCTGAAGAAGGTGGGGGCACCTGAGCTCCTGACCCTGCCTGGGCCCTGAAGAAGGTGGGGGCACCTGAGCTCCTGACCCTGCCTGGGCCTCACGGGGACCCCTAGTTCCTCCCTCTCACCTCCTGAAAACCTCCCTACCACCACCAGTAAACTCATACTCCGCCCCTGTCTCAGGGTCTCCGTGAGCCCCAAAACTCAAGAGGCTGAGGCAGGAGGATCCCCTGAGTTCAAGGCCAACAAGGTCTTGTCCCAAAATAACAAATGGAAAAGAAAGGAGCACTGGCAGAGGGTCAGCAGGCCTCTGTGGGGGCTTCTAGACTCACAGTCTGACCCCTGGTTGAACTTCAGCTCCAGAGCAGGACAGTGCTGGCTTCACATCAGGGTGCTCTGCTGATCACACTTTCTGTTGTGAACCACTTGTTGTCTAGGGCTAAAGGGCTGTGGCTGGAGGGATGTGGCTGGAGGACTGAGGGGCTGTGGCTGTGGGGCTGAGGGGCTGTGGCTGAGGGGCTGTGGCTAGGGGACCATGGATGAGGAGCTGTAGCTGGGGGCTGTGGCTGAAGGGGCTGAGGGTACTGAGGGGCTGTGGCTGGCAGGAGGGCTTTTCTTTTTGAGCAGCAAGAATATTCTTGGAGTAGCTATGGCATGGACTGCCTGATTCTCCCCACACACAGAACGCCATTTGCCTGCAGGCTTTAACAGGGGATGCAGTGTCCTGAGTTAAATCCCTTTCCTTTGTTGCTGAAGATGACATGTTTAAGGAAGAGCCTTGCTATGGAGCCCTGATTAGCCTTGAACTCCCTCTGTAGTCCAGGCTGGCCTAGAATTAGAGACAATTCTCCTGCCTCAGCCTCCAGAGTCCTGGGATTATAGATATGTTCCACCATGCCCAGGGAATTCCACCTTACTGGAGTCACTATGTTGAAGAATCACTGTCTGGGGCTGGGGAGGCGGCTTGGTGGGGTAAAGCAACGCAAACCTGATGGCCCAAGTTCAACCCCCACCCCCAGAACCTGTGTCAAAAGCTGGATGCGCTGCCCCCATCCCCACCCCTGTGTTCCTAAATTGAGATAGGCAGAGACAGAATCACTCAGAAGCCAGGGCCAGCCAGCCCTGAGAACACTATGCAGAAACAAGAGAGGTCCTGCTTTAACAAGGTAGAAGGCAAGCCTTGACTCCCCAAAACTGTTTTCTGATCTCTTTATGCATGGGCATGCATGCACACACATATGCTTTTAATATTAAAATGTTATTGTCTGGTATTGTTTATTAGTTGACTTTTGAAACAGGGTCCCATGTATTCCAGGCTAGCTTCAAACTCACTACACAGCTGAGGATGACATTGAACTTCTGATCCTCCTGTCTCCTCCACCCCCTGAGTGCTAAGATCACAGCTGGGCATCACCACATTGGTTTGTGTGGTGCTGGGGATGGAACTCAGGCTTTGTGCATGCTGAGCAAGTATCCTACCAACTGAGCTACTTCCTGAATGATGGTCTGAGATTTAAGGGTTTCACAGGGTGTCTGTGTTTCAGTGGCCGTCCTATGAAGTACACTTACCTGCTGTGATGGATGTGGAAATGGAGGCCTTGGGCTGATAACCCAGCCAGGGTATTGTGGAAGCAAGCTGGTTGGTTCCTAAGGAGTGTGGTTCTAGAGGCTGGAGTCTGAGGCTGCAAGCATCAGGGGTCCCTTAGATTGTCCCACTTGGAGCAGGGTACTGTTGCTGTTCTCATAGCTGCTGCCTGGGAGATCAGAGAACAGTGGCTGCTACACTTTGTGTCCTGGGTCTTATGTCCTAACTGGAAGAAGCAGAAGGGAGGCTGGTGACCCAATGTCTGTGAGACAGACTGTCCCCTTGAATCTTGCTTACAGTTACATCTGATGGTATCACGGCTCCATTTGTATAGAACCTTAGCACACACACAGTAGACACGTCACAAATGCCTCTCATGTGTCCCCATCTTAGACGGAAGTGTCATTGGGACACTTAAAAGGGTATCCTCTTGACCTCATTTTACAAAGCGTCATCTCTCCATGGCTGATGAACATTTCAGGGTTCTACATGATTGCTCACAAAGAGAAGGAGCCCATATCCACAAGGCAGAGGCCAGTTCTGGGGCGATGAACAACTCCAGAATCCCCATCTCTAAACCTCCACTCCTGTTGAGGGCCCACCCTGGGACCCTGGGACTGTGGCTTAGCTCCTGCCTCAAGTGCATGGACCCTCTGGCTGCCAGGGGGCACCAGGAACTTGACCATCGCGTGGGGCATGCAGACTCAGGAATGGGATTTGGTGGGTTCTGGGGTTGATGGGAGTTGTGTCCACGTACAGCAGAGTGTGGCCCTTTAGAAACTACCTGGCATGTCTAATCTTCCTGAGAGCCTGGGGTCACTTTGGACAACAATGGATGGCAGCAGTGCTGTTTCTGCTGGACTGTGACTGGCCAGACAGCTTGCAGATGCACCTTCAAGGGCAGGCCCAGCTGCAGGGCAGGAGCCATGGGGGCTGGGGGGGGTGTTGGACAGCAGGAGCAGAGGGAGCGGGGTCAGGTCTGAGAAATTAAACGTTAGTAAGTAGCCCTGTGCTGGCGAAGTAGGCCAAGGCCATTACTGCTCATTAAAGTTTAATACCTGTCGGGGCTGCTCAGCCCGTGGACATTGCTCTAATTTGATGGGTATAGAGGGGGAATTCACAAATAATCGTAGAGGCTGGGGGATGGCTGCTACTGTCCTAACAGGAAAAAGGCCAGAGGAGCAGTACTTCAGAGCACATGCCTTGCTCAGTCACTGAGAGTAGAGGGGCCTGATAGGCTGCCCCCTGGATTTTCCCTTTGTCCTTAAAGTTCTAGGTCTCCCCAAGGAGCCAGGCCCAATCCTTTTCTTTAAAAAAAAAAAAAAAAATTAAGATATTTTATTTCACTGATAGATGAGTGTTTTGCCTGAATGTTTGTAGGTGTGTCAGAAAGTGACCAATCCCCAAGTACAGACAGCTGTGGGCCACCGTGTGGGTGCTGGGAACCAAACTTGGGTCCTTTGGAAGCGCCTCAACTGCTGAGCCATTTTCCCAGGCCCTCCGTCTTGCTCTTTGTAAGCTGTGGGGGACCTGGTATGAGTTCACTTGCCGTGATTGGACAGCCCCCTCAGTGTCCCCCAGAGCATCTCCTACAGCAGGACGTGATGTCCATCTTGTGGCCGCTGCTTTGTAAAGGCCAGTCTCAGGCACCAGGCTGATCCTGGAGGAGGTGGCTTAAGTGGGGAATTAGGGTAGCAGAGAGGAGTTTCTGGTGTTCAGCCAAGGACCTGAGGAGAAGAGGTGGGTCACAAGCAGGGCAGAGCAGGGCAGGCAGACTAAGGATGTGGACTTGGCTACAAACTTCAGAGTGAGAAGGGAGCAGACAGTTAGGACCCCTGTATGCCCAGAAAATCTAAGTTGTAGGCTGCAGAGCTCTAGGGCTTTAGAACAGCAATAATCATAGGGAGTGTCAAAGGGGACATCCAAAGCAGGCTGAGTTCTCTGCTCCCCACCTGACCCAACTCCACCCACCCTGAGGCTGGCCTCCAGTCTGGGCTCACAGAGCGGGATCCTCCCATTGTACAGGTGGACAGACTGAGGCTGGGGAGCAGGTTCCAGTTACACAAGGGTGAAACGACTATGAAAAGGGGCCTCAGAGTCTAGAGGCCTAGCCAGGATGGCCCCAGGCTGGCATGTGTCCTGGCTGAAGACACCGCCCCATGGCTGGCGCCCAGCTCCCCTTCTCTGGCTCGGCGGCCGGGCACCATGCCCAGCCTTGCGGCAGGGCTCCGGGGCTCCCTTCTCGCCAGGGCTCCTGAGAAAATCCTTCTGGTCTTTGACTCATTCTTAATAAAGGTTCTTTCCTCTGCCAGCTCTGTCCTCCCCTGCCCACGCTCTCCAGGGGCCTGCCCAGAACGGCTCCTGTCACCACCACCCCCGGCCACCTCCTCCCCAGCCTCGGCCCCTTTCCCAGCCTTGCCTGGAGTGGAGCCCAGAGCCCGCCCAGAATAGATCTGCAGTTGGAGAAAGGAGGGGTGTCTTGGAAGGCCTGGCCGGTTAGGTCCCCCAAGCAGATCGGAAGACTTGGCGGCCCATCCCTTGGCTAGATACTTGCACAGCTTCAGAATGCCCCCTCCTCACTCCAGCCTCCTACTTCTAGCAAATTCGCTAGGACACCGATAGAGCTTTGTGGAGTCCCGAGGCTGCCGGTTCCTTGGCCTCAGCCAGCTCTCATTCCCAGCTTGTGGTCCATCTGTGTTGGGAACCCACTGTGCCCCGTGAGGGGGAGGTGAGATGCAGACTCAGCCACTGTGGGAGCACAGCAAGGCCTCCTCCAAGCAGCTCAGCAGGGAATGGAGAGCCAGCCAGTGGCGGGGCGGGGGTGGGGGGTGGGGAGGCTGCTTTTAAGAGCTGAGTACAGGCCCAAGTGAACAGATTCTGGCATGGACTCTAGACCCTCTCTCCTGCCACCATGGTGCCAGCGCCCCATTGTCTCCCTGCTCCATGGCACTGTCCTGAGCACTTGGATGAGGTAAACACATGAGCCTCTCTATCAGCTGCCAGTGTCTTCCAGTGCCCTTGGAGCTGCTGTGACCATGGGAAGCCCCCCACCCCCAGCAGCTTCCCCATCCCTAAAGCTGGGAAAGGGATATGCTTGGTTCGGGGCTATTTGGTCATTGCCAAGTCCCTTCCTCAGTCACGATGGGTATCCAGGGGCTGCTCACATGGAATGGTGCTGCTGCTGGGGATTTGAGTCTACCACAGGCAAGAATAGAGAACCAGGAAAGCCACATCTGGGGGCTGTAACTGCTGGCTGAAAAGATTCCATCTCCTTTTGTACATGAGTTAGGGCGCCCTCCCCACAGAGCCTGCAAGATCAGAGAGAGTCAGAGCCAGAGAGTGTGATAAGGAGCAGAGAGAGACACAGGAGGAAATGCAGAGGCGGTGAGGAGAGCGGGAGAGGGCCTTCAGAGCTACTGGGGCTGGGTAGGGTCTGAGGCAGCTCTGCTTACTCCCATTGGATGGGAGGAAAAGGGCGTAATCACTCGAGGGGAGAAGAGAGGTGGCCTGTCCCCAAGGCCAAGCCTAATGTGTCTCTGCTTGGCACATGGTCACCAGTAGCCCAGGGCTTGTCAGGAAACTAATCTTAGAGGCAGCACCCCAGTTTCCTGCTTCCTGAGCCATCACATCCAGGTCACAAGTTCCAAAGTCACCTTCCATGCAGGGGGCTGGGGTTTCTGACTCAGTCCTGGGCTTCCCAGAGCGGCTGACAGGGCAGGAGGCACCACCTGCCGCCCACAGCCATCTGGCCCTCTCAGTACCCGCTCCACACCTGGGCCTCCTCCCTCCTCCTTCTCTAGGGTCAGGGCCCTGGTTTGGGGACTGAGCTGAGGAGGACAGGGCCCATCCTCCTGATGGTCTTGGCCAGTGCTGGGGTTACAAGCATGATCCATGGCACCCGGCTTTCGATGTCACGGACGGCCTCACGCTTGTGTGCAAGCACCTCACTGGCTGAACTTTCTCTGCAGCTCCCATGTCTAGTTTTAAATGAGGCATTTTCCTGGGACGACCCTGAAACCTCTCTTAGAAACGTCTTCCTCCCCCCTCCTAAGATTTATTGTATTCTTAATTATATGTATTTGTGCGTTGGTGGGGGTGGGGGTGGTGAGCACCTGTGAGTGCAGATGCCCACAGGGGCCAAGAGAGGACATCGGATCCCCTGGAGCTGGGTTCCGAGTGGTTCTGGGAACCAAGCTCAGGTCTCTGGAAGAGTAACCATCACACTTAACCGCTAAGCCACTTCTTCAGCTCATGAAATTATTTTTCACAAGGACCTTAGGCCCAAGCTCCACCCACAGATCAGTTGATTTTGATTCCCAAAGGGGAGGGATTGTCAGGCTGTAGTGTATCCTCAGGATTTCGAGGCCAATCTCTGTACTGCCCAGGCACACTGCTTCGTGACCTGGGACCTCAGTTTGTCCAGCTATAAAATGGGAGCACCTGGTTTGAGTGTATTCCCCCAAGGGCTCTGTATTGGCCTTGAACCCTGCTCTGCCATCTTAGGTGAGTGGTGTTCAGAGGCAGGGCTCTTGGGAACACACATAGGCAGCGCCTCTGACTAAATCATAGTGGTTTTTTAAGAAAAGGGGCCAGAGGCTTGCCCCCTCTCCTACACAGCTACACTACCTCAGGACTCTGCCAAACACTGTCACCAGAGAGTCTGCAAGCTACAGAAGCCTCTTTTCTTTATAAAATTACCCAGCTATGGGCATTTCATTGTAGTAATGATGAAACATGCATGACACAGGCTAGAACTGGGGGAGAGACCCATTCCAGGTGCTACAATGGGGTTGAAGTTAAAAGGGAGCAGATTATGTCAAGGCCCACTCTGGGTGTTTGTGGCAAACAAGCATATTTCTCTGGGCCTGCTGAGAAATTTATATTTGCATGGTGAGGGGTATGTGAATGTGAACTTTCATGTGAGGACACATGTAATGTGTGTGTTTTCATGTGAGGAACATGTGTGTATAGTATGCCAGCTGATGTGGGTATGCATGGGTATAAGTGTAACGCACATGTGTGTGTGTTCATTTGTTTGTGCATGTGTGGAATCAGTTACCTCTGCTGCTTACCTGTGTGTGTGCTGTCTGTCACGTGCACATATGTGCATGTACTGGATGTGTGTGTGTGTGTGTGTGTGTGTGTGTGTTACATTTCAGAGCCCTTTGGAGTTTCCCAAGGAGTCTCTGAGGAAGGTTTCTCTCTGACCACTCAGCAATGCCTTGTACCTTCAGAATGGTCAGCTTCTGTGGGAACTGCAGGCTTCACAATGTCATATTATCAGTATTTGTTTCATTACCGAAAGTGCGTGGCAGAGTGCTCCCACCCACCTGAAATCCAACACCCCCTGGAGCTCTGTAAAGTCCCTTCTGGCTCTTTCATGAACTTGCGAGCATCCGGCATGCTCCCGCCTCCATTTTGTAAGCTGTAAAGTGGGGGGACAGCCATACCCAGACTCATTCCCTTGGCTGACATCTATGGAGCACTCACATGCTGGGTACTGCCCTAGGCATGGGGAGAGCAGAGGTCCCCCACTCTTGAGTGTGACTTCCGTGAGTCAGCGCATGAGACAACCCCAGGTTAGCTGTGGTGGGTGTGACAGGCCCCCCATGCCCCAGCTGTGACTGCTTAACATGGTTCTTTCTGATCGTTGCTGCCCACGCAGTTAGTGCGGTACCAAAGAAGTCCCATCAGAGCCAGGGCCACCAGGGCCTCCTTCAGGGCCTGCCATGGCCTTACCCAGCCTCAGGCTGTTAACTGCTTGACTGCCAGGCTCACACCAGTCCTGAAGAACCAGGAAAACAGCTGTGACCAGAAGCCCCTGGCCCTCCCACCACCCTCAGAGATAGGAGACAGGGAGGTATCTATGTGAGTATAGTTGTGTCTGTTATGTGTGTCTGTGTGTCTCTCCATGTGTGTGTGAATCTGTGATTGTGCCCATGTGTGCCCATGTGTCTGTGTATGTCTGTGTCTATATCCATGTATGTGTCTATACATGTATGTACGGTGTGTCTCCATATATGTCTGTGTGTGCATCTGTATCTCTAGGTGTGTCTGGAAAGGGGTACAGTGGTGCCCCACCTTTGACCATGCAAACATCTGTCTGTCAGAGGAGGCTCAGGGCCAGTTTGAATACCCAGATCCAGACCTGGCATCCTAAGAGCCCCAGATCCATATATAGAGACCCCTCTTAGCCCTTCCTGGATGAAAGAAAGCAGCCTTTGGTGATGGCAGAGGGGCAGAGGGGGGTGCTGAGGGTGGAGCCTGCCCATTTATTATTCAGCAGTCCCTCACTTCACATCACTCTCTCCGATACTTTTACAACCTGTCAGTAAATAAAAAGATTCTCTATTATTTATGGGAATGGAACTGAACGAGCCCGGAGGATTTAGTGTTTGTTCTCAGGAGGCCTCAGATGGCTACAAGCAGAGCCAGGCGGTGGCTGCACCAGCCACATGGAGCACTCAGGGGCTTGGTCTGATTTTCTGATCCACAGAGATCCACCAACATTTACCTTCGGGCAGCTTCCCAGGAGCTAGGTGCCAGGTAGACTGTCTGGTCCAGAGAGGTCAAGGTTCCAGACCCAGGTGTGTGGCTTAGGCCCTGTTGTTGGTAGCCTTGGTAGCTACACAGGGCAAGACCACCAGCTAGTATGTGCAGACAGGTGGTGGGGTATTGGGTCCTCAGCTGAGAAGTGATTAAGAGCTTTATTCAGTACCCACTGTATACATAGGATACTACATACGAGTTGGAGCTGGTGCATGTCCTATGTCCTGGGAAGCTGTGCATCTGTTCTGGTGCCAACTCTGCATAGCCATCCCCTGTGAACTACGGGTCCCCCTCTGTCTCCTCTTGGGATACTTGTAATGGAAAGTACTGCTATGTAGTCTGGGTCTACCCTGTCCCTGGGTCAAGCTTTCTGCCCTCCATATTTACAGCAATCTGATGTTCTTTTGGGAGGTGGGATGGAAAGAGGGGCCCATGTAAGTAAGGGAGGCTCCTGGAAGCAGGCCATGTGCAGAGGCCAGAGGCCAGTCTGAATGGAGACAGAGAGCTGGGCAGGCTGCCAGATCACACCAGCTTGACTGGGAGCCCAGGTGGGCGGGGCCCTCACAACTGAGGGTGAAAATGGGCATGGGTGCCAGTCTGCAGGACGTATGGCCTGCTGTGTGCTGCTGAGAGGAACATCCGTGGTCTCTGGCCCAGGAAATGAATCGCCGGAGGGAGACTCAGACTCTAAAGCATTGCCCTTCCCATGGCCCGTGTGGACTGGAGTTTGGCTTCCTTTTGAGATCCCTTGGGGCTGTCAGTCACTGAAGGTTTCACTGAGCCCATGTGCCAGTCTGTGCCTTGGCTGGGTATTGGCTGGAGGCTGTGCCCAGTTCCTTGCCTTTCACCTGGCTTCCTCATGTGGTCACCTCTCATGTGGCTGCTCATTTTGTGGCAATTTTTTTTTTTTTTTTTTTTTTTTGGTATTGAGGATTTGTATGTGCTAGAAAAATCCTTTCCACTGAGCTACGCCCCAGACATTAAAATTTTTACTTTTATTTTATGTGTGTGAGTGTTTACTTGCGTGTGAGTAAATGCATCATATGTATGCCTGTTGTCTCAGGCTAGAAAAGGACATCAGGTCCTTTGGGACTAGAATCAAAAGGTGACAGTGAGCCACCATGTAGGTGCTGGGATGGGAACCCTGGTCCTCTTCAAGAGCAACAAGTGCTCCAATTGATGCTCTGTCTCTCCAGCTCCCTTTTCAAATTTTGAGATAGGGACTAAGCTGCCCAGGTTGGCCTTAACCTAATTTTACAGTAAGCCCAGGCTGTCTGCGAACTTAGAATTCTCCTGCCTCAGCCTCTTAAGTGCTAGGATGATAGACCCAGTCACCACATGGCATCTTGATCAAGCAGGACAAAAAGAAAACCAGGACAAAAGACAGAGCCCATGTAACCTGACCCTGAAGGCCCAGCCCTCCATGTCTGCTGCCTCTGTCCACTGATATTAAGTGGGCAGGCTTAGTCAACCCTCAAGAATAGGTGACTTGGGGCATGCACACAGTGATGTAGGAGTCACAGAGGGCCACTCCCCCCACAGACTGAGGGTGGCGAGGATAGAATGTACCTATGACTCCTCAATAGATGGGTTAAATTAGAGATGTTTCCATAGGGATGCCTACCCAGAATTCTCTGAACTGGGAGTGTTAGGAGGGGGGGTGTGACACCGATGTCCCAGCTTGGACAAGATCAAAGTGCCCCCAGATTCCAAAAGAGGGGGTTCAGGAACCGGCTACTCTGGGCACCACATGGAGTGTGGAGGTTCCTCCTAATTTTCAGAAAAGCCTACACCATATCTCTCCCTGGTTCTGGCTCATCCAAGTGAGAAGTGGAGCCATGGCCTCTGCTGTGTGGGAACTCTGTAGGCTGCCGGCATCCTTGGCTTGTTGCTGTGTGGCTCTCAACCTCAAGGCATCATCTTCATATGGCCTTCCCCTCTGCCATGCCAAATCCCTCACTGACCCTCTTATGCTAGTGACAGTGTATCGCTTCCTCCTGCTGATGGAGCATGGCTTTCCGTAATCCCAATTGTTGATGTGAACATGCCCCTCTGGCACATTCACAGGTTCTGGAGACTGGAATGAGGCTATTGTCCAGGCTCCTGTACCCTCAGTGACCATGCGTCCATGAGGCCGGCCCAGCCCACCCAAGTGTAGATTTTACAGCTGAACTTTTGGTGTCTGGTTAAGAATTCAGGGTTCTCAGCCAGGCATGGTGGTCCACACCTTTAATCCCAGCACTCAGGAGGCAGAGACATAAACAGATCTCTCTGATTTTGAGGCCAGCTTGGTCTATGTAGTGAGTTCCAGGCCAGCCAGGACTACATAGTGAGATCCTGTCTCAAAAAAAAAAAAAAAAAAAGTAAAAATAAAAATAAAACATATTCAGGGTTCCATGCAAGGGAGGCCTGGGTCTTGAACATTTTCATGCTGTAATAGAATGAATAAACCCCAAGCACCCAAGTTGCTTGCTCTTGGTTACATAGGGGCTCATGGTAGATCCCTGACTCCTGGGAAGGTGCCCAGAGGCAGGTGTTCATGGATCTCTGTGGATCAGAAAACCTAACTGCTTGCTCTTGGCTACACAAGGGCCCCCTTTCCATCTGGAAGCCTGTGTTCTGCAAGCCCTACCACAAATCCCAAGAAATGTAATGTCCCTGAGCCCTAGGGTGGGCTGAAGTAGAAGGCAGGGGCTTTCTCAGAAGACCATGTCCACACTCCCTGGCTCCAGGTGGTGGAGGTGCAAACGTGAACTGTTCATAGCCAGCATGGAAAAGTGGAGGACCTGGGTATGCAGATGGGTTCAGATATTCCCAAGGCGGGCAGACTGGTGTCACCACCCTCCTCAACAGTCACAGCCATGAAGGGCAGCTCCCCCTCCAGTGCAGTTTCCAGGATTTATTTCTCATTAAGGTCACTTATGCCTATGGACAGCAAGGGCTGTTGCCCCTCACAGGTCCCAGTGGTCATCTGGCCTCTTCCCACTCGTGACAGTGAGTCACTTGAGCACAGGCAGAGCTGCACAGGTGTGTGGTGGTCTGGGAAGGGGTGGGACAGGACACACAGCCAATCCTGGCTGCTGGAACCAAGTCCCCAAAGTGACACCTGAGTGGCAATAACTCTGAGTCCCCATCCCTCCTTTCGGCTCCCAGCTCTGTGTGTGCACAGGGTGGGAGGGGACACTATGGGACTTGGGCCAGAAGATGAGAGGCATCCTGCCAGGCGGTGGCTGTGGCAAAGCCTCCCTCTGGCTTCCGTGTATGCCACTTAGGGTGTGAAGTCCACATTTTCATCAGGCTATTGTGCTTCAGGCTTGACGCCTGACCCTGCCTGGGGTCTTCTCTTTCATTTGTTCTGTAGAAGAAAGATCCGGAATACTCCCTAAGCCATGGAATGATATCACATGCTCTTCCCGGCCTCCACACCCAATTTGTGAAACAGGCGTGCGGGCCTATGCCCAGGGCTTCCGAGTAGGGAGAAGTTGCTGTCAGTTAGACATGGAGATTGACATGGAGATTGCCGTGACTTGGCGTGTGTTGAGACCTGCTCTGGCAATGTAGCCCAGGCTAGCCTCAATCTCAGTTCTCCTGCCTCGATTTTCTTGTGTTGGGATAGCAGGCGTGTGCTGGCCCACAGTTTTGTGTGCTGTATCTCCTCAGCTGTTAAGCCCCTCTGGGGAAGGGGTTTCTTCATGTGTGCACAGGACCTGTCGATGGTCTGATGTGATATGAATGACAAAGAAATAAACATCCCAATCTGGGAGAACCAGCAAACCAGGTCCCCCTGGATTCCTGGGCATAGCTCTTTAGCGTAGGCAGACAGCCACCTTCTCAGCCCCTGTCTCCCATATCCTGTAACCTGGATATGCCCCATTGGGAAGAAGATCCGTTCCCTGTGCAGCAGAGGGGCGGGGGCCAGCGCAGCCCCTGCTGGCCTCCAGACCTTAACAGCTTGTCCCCCCTGTCCTGAAGGTGCTTGCTGCCAGCCCGGCCGTGACAGTTTTATTGGCAGGCGGGCCTGCTGGAAGGATTGTGGGCTATTTACAGTGTTGAGGCCATGGCTTTGCAAGGAGACAGTTCACATAAATCCCCATGATGGATCCGTTATCACTTCATTGAACTCATGGTGGACCCGCGGAAGGCCGGGCAATAACACGCCGTTTCCTGGGTTTGCGCGGCCCTGGGATACATTAAATACACTTTATTTATGGCCAGCCCTCGTGCGCTGTGGGCAGGAGAATGCGGCTTTTGCAACTATCGTCTAATTTTATGATGAGCATTACAGCCGGGCCTATAATTTGCGCCTTTTTATTCATTAGACACTGGCGCAGCCATAAGTCAAAAAGGCCCAGGGATTTAGATGCGGATCCAGAAGATAAACTATTGACAAGCCAGATGTATTTTTACATTAGAGCGCCTTTACAATAGTTTATGTTGAGAGTGGAATATAAATTGCGTTATTAAATATGAGCCTCTCTCAGAACTGGGGCTCCTAGTGAGCTGGAGGGGGAGGCCTCGGGCGGGTGGTGGGGAGGGCCAGCCTAATTTCTCAAGGTTGAATGCAGAGCCGCTCCAGGCTTTGCTCTGTTCACAAGGAGCCCCAGGTGAGAGCAAGTGTTGGTGGCATGGGAGTGAGGGCTCAGTGTGATCTGCTCTGGACAGCAGTAAGTGTGGGAACACCTGACAGACCATTGGCCACAGTAAGGATGGTCACACTTGGTCTCTGCAGGGGCAGGATGCTGGGTGAGGGTTGTAGCATGTGCCCATCAAGACTCTTCCTTGTCCCCAAGTGATAAAGTGACAGCAATATTAAAGCCCCTGGCTTGTACCTGTGTGGAGACCCCAGCTCTCTGGCCCTGGAATGGCTTGGAAACCCAGGAACTCGCATAGAGTTCAACACAGTGACCCTTGTGTCAGGACATACTCTGGTGAGAGTTGGCCTGTGTCCTGTAGGGTGTCGAGCAACAAATGCCCCCTATGCACTGCATGCTAACACCCTCCGCTTCTAGAAATTGTCAGATGCCCTCCCTGACATGGACAGCTGAGTCCTGTCAACTCCAACTTAGCTTCCTGTGCCCCTGGAAGGGCTGGTACATGTGTACGCAGGGCAACATTAGGAATCCATCCTTCACTGCAGTCTCCATAGTTCCCACAAGGGGCCCAGGTTTGGCTATCCCAACAATCAGATCTTTACTGGCATTCCTGTGTTTGTTGGTCTGATGGGAGTGGTCAGGGCTGTGGGGTCCCTGATAGCCTCAGAGCCATAGCAGAGGTCGGCAGGCTGCAGCAGCTTCGGCACCACTGGACCATAGGTCACAGCCCCAGTTGCTGTCTCTTTGATTCAGAGGGCCAGGCGAACAGATCCCCTGCATGTCTAAAAGCTGACAGACCTTGCATGTCCAGGGACTCCCTGGAGAATTGCTGCTCTAAGGGTAATCTACAGGGCCAAGGTTACTGGAACTGAACCTAGGAGCCTTTAGTGTGACTGTGAGGGAGGCTGAGGAGGGACAGGGTTGGCAGGACTGTCCCCAGAACACGCACATCCTCCTAGGTATTGCCCATGCCATGAACCACCTTCCTAACAGGCTGTGTGCCTTATAAAACTAATCTGAACCGGGTGGTGGTGGTGGTGGTGCATACCTTTTAATCTCAGCACTTCAGGAGGTGCAGAGGCAGGTAGATTTCTGTGAGCTCGAGGTCATCTTGGTTCACAGAGCGAATTCCAGGACTGCCAGGGCTACACAGAGAAACCCTGTCTTGGAAAACAAAAAGCAAACAGAAAGCTGATCTGAGACAGAAGGAGTACATGGGTAAGTCTCACGTCCGTGCAGGTATCACCTGTGCCGTGTGCACCGACCTGAGATGGACCCAGGGGGGAAGTCCAACAAGTCCCTTCCTGCTTTACATGCAAAAATGCTGCAGGTGAGTGTTCACACCTGTAATCTCAGCACCTGGGAGTCATCGGCGAGAGGAGAGAGATCAGGGCCACCAAAGGCCTCCCCACATCTAGCAACACATGGCCCAGCCTGACTCACTTTCTTGGTCCACCTCAGTCTCCTTCCTGGCCGCCCATCCTGACCAAGCCCAGTGGAAGCCTCACCTCTTTCAGGAAGCCCTCCTGCCTGTGTAGAAATAGTGTTCACATGCTGTGGCTTCCAGGGCCCTGGCCTCCCTGTCACCCCTAGATACCAAGGTAGAACCACCTAAAGGACATGTTCCATGGCCATGAGGACAGACAGTCACCATCCTTCACAGGCTATCCCAGCAGCCCTTGCTGCTTGTGGGACAGCGGATAGTCTTAGAAGCCTGTTGACAGCTGAGCGAAGCTGCTGGCTCCTCAGAGCGGGCTGGCGGCAGGGGAGAGATTGGCTACGGAGGACAGTAGAGCTTTCCAAGTTCTGGTGGGTCTATGGGAGGTCTGCTTGCCAGGAGAGAGCTTTGGGCGGGAATGGAATTGGCAGGCAAGGCTGGCCCCCAAGGGCTGCCTGCCTGATCCCTGGTGGGATCCAATTGGCATTGGACACTCAAGTCTGGAGCAGAACCCTGTCCTGGCTACACAGATGGCGGCAAGGCTGGGGACTGGGAGATGCCTTGTGACTGCAGCATTCTGGGATGGTACCACTGCCTTGGTTTCTGCAGGACCAGCAGTGAGGGGGCCATGTGAGGGTGAGGCCAGGGAGGAAATACACCAGCCTTTCCTTGCCTGCTTCAGGGCCTCTCTGCCCAAGCCTGGTTGAAATCACCCAGGAACTTAAAAGACACCCACAGGGCCGTGTGTGGTGACACATGTTTACAACCCCAACACTTAACAAGTAAGACAAGAGGATTGTTAGCTCGAGGCTATCCTAGGCTGTGGAGTGAATTCCAGGCCAGTGAGGGCTATGTACAGAGGCTCTGTCAAAAAAACCCAAACAAGCAAACAAGTCTTGCCCAGCATGCACGAAGCCCTGTGCTTTATCCCTGGCACCACATAAACCAGGTGTGAGGGTGCAGGCCTGTGACCCCAGAACTTGGGAAGTAGAGGCAGGAGGGTCAGGGAGTAGGAGGTCATCTTGGGCTACAGGAAACCCTATCTCATTAAACAAAATCTATGTGGAGTCCAGGGCATATATCCCAAAATGGTAGAAATCCCTGATAGAGGGCCCCTGCCGGGCTCATGGAACTGCTCAGGGCTGCTGAGGTGTGCACCGTCCAGAGCATGCAATGTAGCAGGATGGGGTATGCACCAGGCATTGTTGGTGTGTGTGCGTGTGTGTGTGTGTGCGTGTGTGTGTGTGTGTGTGTAAGTGTAAGTCTATTTCTGTGTGTGTGTGTGTGTGTGTGTGTGTGTGTGTAAGTGTAAGTCTATTTCTGTGTGTGTGTGTGTTTGTGTGTGTGTGTGTGTGTGTGTGTGTGTGTGTGTGTGTATTCCTGTGGAGGCCAGAGGACAACCTTGGGTATCATTTCTTAGGTGCTACTATCTACTTTGTTTTATTATTATTATTATTATTATTATTATTATTATTATTATTACTAATCTATTCTTTGATAACTTCAAGGTTTGTTTAGCTTGAGGCCATCCTAGGCTACAGAGTGAATTTCACAGATATGTTACATATTTTGATCACGTTCATCCCTCCTTCCATCTCTTATCCCTTTACCACCCAACCCCAACAGCATGTTTTGGGTTTTTAATTTGTTTTTTTTTTTTCCTCTAAATTTGTTCTTCTATATTAATCTAAAATTTGTGTGTATCAGTGTTTTGTATGTCTGTGTACCACATGCCTGCCTGGTGCCCAGAGAGGCCAGAAGAGGGCATCAGGTCCCCTGGGACTAGAGTTACAGATGGTTGTGAGCTGCCATGTGGGTGGTGGGACTCAAAGCCCGGTACCCTGCAAGAGCAGCCAGTGCTCTTAACAGCTGAGCCATCTCTCCAGCCCAACACCTTGTTGTTGTTGTTGTTTTGCTATCGGTCCTCCCACTGGCCTGAGGCTCTTCAAGTAGGCAAAGCTGGCTGGCCAGCAAGCTCCGGGGACCTGCCTGGCCCTGCCTCCCAGCACTGGGATTATAGTCACCCAGAACTGTGCTTACATTTTCCATGTCAGTTCTGGGGGTTGAACTCAGATCACCAGGCATGTCCACCCCGCAGGACCACAGAGGTCAGTTTGGGATGTGAGCTGAGAGGTGACCCTCTCCTGTGGGCACCCCACAGTGACCAGAGAAAGCCAAGGACGGGAGCTGAGGAACGGCCAACACACCTGAGGTGAAATCAGGGAGAGTTCCTGAAAGTGGCAGTGCCCCAAGCAGGCTTCAAAGGCAGAGGCAGTTCCCGTTCTGCCTGGAAGGTGGGAAGGGAGCCCTAAGCCTGGGGGGGGGGGGACTCTGGGGAGAAAGGCACAGCCATAGGGGGACCTGGAGATGGCACCCAAGCCTCTGTGTGGCCAGGACACCAGAGTCTGTGCTGTTGATGGGCAAGGAACATGGCAGGAAGCCATGGGGCCAGAGCAGACAAGGCCTTGGGAGTTACTGAGGGGAGGCTGGCCAGAGGCTGAGCCCTTGCTGGCTGTGGGGCCATGCTTCCTTGCCCAGTCCCCCTTGAGTGAAGGGGAGCTTACCTCAAGTTCAGGTTTCTGCGGCAGTCATGAGTTAGTTGAGGACTGGTACAAAGGGGTGAGCTGAGACTCCACACACAAGGAAAGCAAAGGACTGGGGATCTGGGCGACCACTGTAAGCTGGGAGAGGCAGGGAAAATGCTCCCAGACCTTTTGGTGAGCCAGCCCTACCCCACTTTTCCTCTTGGACTCAGCCTCCCAGGGTTGAGCTGACAATTTCCTGTGGTGTTGAGGCTTCAGTGGGACCCAGCCAGGCTTCTCCTCCCTCCCTTTACCTCAAGAGACATGGGTTTCGGAGACTCGAGCCTAGGGTGGGTGCAAGGCTGAGCTCCCAACCCCAGGCTATGTGCCATCTGAACCCAGCCGGGCAGCAACAGGCACATAAGGCTGAATCACCAGAAGAAGCCACCTACCTTAGAGAGCAGAGAGAGTTAGAAGGCCCAACCAGGTCCCCCGAGAGAGGGGAGGAACATTACTGGTAGCTGCAGTGCTGAGGGCTTCCACCAGGGGGGGCCGTGGAGACTGCTGCACCCCACTGTGTGTGAGTCCACCTTTTTCAGCATGGGGTGCCCTGCCTCTTAGCCTTGTGGCCTCAGTTTCCTCCTCTGTGGATGAGAATAATAACTGCCTACCATTGTTGCCAGGGCTGTGGGAAGATCAAATGTCTAGACGCCTGCATGGGAACCACCCTCTCTACCCCATCATTCAACAAGCCGAGACGCGGAAAAGTGCATGGCCCCATCTCAAACAAGGGCCCTCTCAGCTCAGTACACCACTTACCCAGCCAACAAACACTTAGAAGGCTGCTTTCACGTGGCAGGGAAGAGAAGGTGGGCTCTCTGATGGCAGCCATCTTCTCTGCCCAGTGAGTGGTTCCCACCTGGGGTGAGTGCTCACATATCAGGAGTGTTGTCACAGTGGATCATTTTGATCTTGCTGGCTGCCTCTGGGTGGTGGTGGCAGGCTATCTGCGTCTCCAGCTTACTGGTTCCCTTAGGAATACCCCTCATCCTGAGAGAGCCAGTAAGCATGGACCCTCAGGGAAGGCGTCCTGGCTTTCTCATCCAGTCCTAGGATGCCCCCAAAGGTCATTGCTATAACCCCGGACCTCCTCCTTGGACATTTGCCAGTACCTCTATGGCCACCTGGTAAATGCGGGACACTTCCTGTCCCAGTCCCACCCAGGTGGACCCGTGCCCAGCTGCCCTCTGGGGACACCTGCCCAGGTCGTACCCACTCCCGGCTTTCCCTGTGGCATGCCGCCAAGGTACTTCCTCTAATGGGTTAAGTGACTCTGCGGTATGCACACATGGTTGACATTATCAGCATGAATAAAAGATGAGTCCTGCCTGGGAGGCTGTCAGGACGATCCTCTCTGCAGAGACAGCTCAGCAAGACTGACAGTAAAAGACTCCGTGGGGAGGGAGCTGGGGGTGCCCCCCTCACCCACTAAATGAGGGATGGCACGCCTCCCCGGGGGGCCTAGTGACAAGAGCTGCCTGGGGGTAGGGGGAGCGGGAGGGGGTCACTGGCTGGGGTCCCACGGTTCAGGTGTTTATGCAGCCATCCTGGCCTGGCACTGTGCTGTAAACCCTGTACAGCAGGTGAGCATGGAGCCTGAAGAGACAGGAGGCTTGCGGAAGAGCATCCCAAGCCCTTGCACTATGAGTGCCAAGGCCCTGGGTCCCCAGGGTACTTACTGAGTGCTTTGGGAGCTGGGGTCAGGGAGTGAGGAGAGATAGAGAGAAGTAGTAGAGGGGTCAAGGCAGGCTCCCAGGGCCTCAGAGGGCATTCAGGACTTTGGACCTGGAGCTACACAGGCTCCCCTAACATTTGAGAGACCACTGCTCATGGCTGGTGCAGTGGACTCCGGGAAGCTCAGACTTGGAGAAGGGAGCCTTCTGGCTGCTGATTAACTAGGCAGGCTCACAGGGGACAGGAAGACTCTGCCTACACGCTCCAGCAGGGCAGGGTCAAGCACCCACTCGTTCACCTGCCTAGGTGCTTTGTCTTGGCAACAGACTGCACAGCCCCCAGAGCTGCTATTGGATGTGTCTGGCAAGCTATAAACTCCAATAGTTCCAGACCTCAGCTCATGGAGCCACACCAAGGGATGTTTAGCTGAGCCTGGCCTTGGGTGCTGCTGGGGGAACAGGGCAGAAGCTGCGCCCCGAGACCAGAGTCCTGACCCAGACTGTCACTGAGACAGACGTGAGCACCTCTGCTCACCCTGTGGGCTGGAAATGGCCAGGGAAGCCCATCTCCAGGAAAGGAATGAGGCTGTTGAGCTTTTTCTAAATCTACATGGACATTCCTTATAGGAAAAACAGTCCCCAAGTCCCACAGGGCACACCTAGTGGCCTCATCTTCTGTGTGGCCTCTCACTGCTGAACCACTAATTCCTGGAGAGCTTCCAAAATCACTCCAGCCTGAGTGTGGCCCCCTCATGTTTGCAGCTAGTTGGGGTGTTCTGGGGCTACTACCCAGTGAGTCAGTGTGGCCAGATCAGTGAGTGCCTTAGGTGGGGGTTGGGGGTTCCAGTGGCAGCCTGTAACATGCCATCAGGGAAGAACTGGGGACCATGGACAAAGAGCAAACCAGGACAAAGCAGAGGGGCCATGTTGAGTGTGCCTGTATGTTGGCCTGTCTATGGGCACATCAGCCCGTCACCCACCCATGGCTCTTTGTGTCTTGGGGGTGGATCTCTCATCCCAAGGGACCTTCCTTGTACTCCGTTCCCTAAGTGAGGCCCCTTGGCCCGTCTCTGGGGCACATCTTTGTAGCAGAGACTGGACATGGCCAGGAAGTCAGCCCTGGCCCTGTGGTCCATGTTGGGTTTCTCAGAGAACAGTCTCAGGCTGTCGTGTCCAGCTCGGGTTGAAGTCCAGTCTGGTGATCCAGCTGTGGCACAGATGAGGCAGGACCCACACAGTCCACTCAGCACGGATGGCAGACACCTCTCAGAGACGCTGTTCACACAAGATGGGATCCTGCACTGACAGAACCATGAGTGTAGCTCTCATAACCAGTGACAGCGGTCCACATTTATCCTCTGTCCATCCACCAGGGAGTGGAGCATGTGGCCCTCAGGCCCAGGGGGACTGTAGACAGAGACTGTACCCTGACATACTACTAGCTTGAAAGCAGGGGCTTAAATTAAGGTTCTTGGGATGGGAGTTGTAAATCACAACATTTAACAAGTTGGCCCTGACCTCTGCCTTTCTTTAAGGGTCCTGAGGAGACAGGGTTCCTGGTAAGGGACAGGACCTTCTGGAAGCCACTCACCAGGCCTGGGCTTTGGGATGGCAGGGTGTGGATGTGTGAATGTGGACCCGCTGAGCATGCAGCATAGGCCGGGTGTGTGCCTGCAGGTGGGTGGGATTCACCCGCTGGGCCTTCCAGCCCCGCCCTCTCCTTCCCTGCCAGCCCGCCAAGATCTTGCTCAAACACTTTAAAACAATCTAAAAGTAATTATTACGAACAGGCTGCTTGGAAACACCTGCTCCAGCCATCCCCCGGAATCGCTGATGTGCCCACGCCGAGCCCTGACAGGCACACAGCGCCTTGCCCCCCCTGAGTCGCCAGATGCCGTGGCGCCCCCCTTGCCGCCCCACCACGCGCCTGTGTTGCCAGCACGACCCGCGCAGCTGTTGCTCGCAGCCATCAGCCGCAAAATCATCCCCACGAAGTCATACATATGGAACATCGTTGCTGCGGAATATTTATTTTAACATGTGTCAGGGCCCCTTCGGTGGCAGGCGGGCTTTGCCTCACCTGCCAGGCAGCTGGAGCCAGGCAGACAGAGGGATGCCCAGGGAGGGTGCACTAGCGTTGGGCTCTGCTCTGCCACCCTGGGTGGGGCTCCGTCCCTGTCTCCTCCTGTGTCCCTGCTTCCTTCTTCACGGTGACGGCTATGAAGCAGCTGCCAGCTCTTTCCCCTCACCCCCCATCCAGGGGACAGGAACCCATGCTGTGGCCTCACAGAGTGGATTTATCATAGGGTAGTGTCCGAGAGGTTTTGGGGGTCACAGATGAAAGGCAGGAGTGTGGAGAAAGAACCTGCAGGAGACAGCTTTACCTGTCGGCTGGGGAAGAAATAAGGCCCACAGACTCAGCCTTGGAAGAGGGCCCTGCTGGGCTGGGTCTGCAAGGGTGACCTTGAGGGGATGGTCATCTTTGAAACTTCATGATCTCCTGAAGTGGAGGGCACTGGGTCCTTCTAATGTGACTTAGTCATTGAATAGCTTCACTATGCCTGGAAATCAGCTGCAGGGATGGGACAGCAAAAACATTGTCACGCATACACAGATGCCCCACCACCTCCATGACAAGTTGGGGGAGCCAGCCACCCTCACAGAGCCACCGCGTGCTGAGCTGTGAGGGACAGCCTCTCTCCTGCCCTCTTACGTCAACAAGGGGTTGTTTTGTTTCCCATTGCAAAGGAAAAACTGGGGCTGAGTGGGAACCCACAGCAAGAAAAGAAACAGGTGGGAATCTGAGTGACCTATGCTGAGCCATTCCCTTCCTCAGAAGGGGAAACTGAGGCACGAAGCAATCCATGGTTGCTCAGCTTGTCGTGATCAGGATTCAGTCTTTAGATAGCCATAGTTATTAACCCACCCTGCCAACGGCTCTCTCTGTCCAAGAGTGAGTGGATGTATGGATGTATGGATGATGGATGAATGAGTGGATGGGTAGATGGATTTATGGCTAGACAGATGGATGTTTGGGGAAATAAAGGAATAGAAAAGTGAAATATTGAATAGATGATGATGAATGGAGGGAGGGAGGGAAGAATGGAAGACAGGTGATGGACAGATGATGGATAGGCAAGTAAGTAGGTGATGGTGGAGTGGGGGAGTGGATAGATGGATAGATAATGGATAGATGGATAGGTAGGTGGATGGATGGGTGAAGGTTAGATAGACGAATGGTTAAAGAATAGATGGATAGATAGTTGGTTGGAAAAATGGAGAAATGGACAAATGAATTTCTGAATCGATAGATAGATGGATAAATGGGTGGTGCCAAGTACCTTTATCTGCTGAGCCATCTCATTGGCTCTGCATGGATGGTTGGATGGATACATGGAAGGAAGGGAAGGGAGGGAGGGAGGGAGGGAGGGAGGGAGGAAGGAAGGAAGGAAGGAAGGAAGGAAGGAACAAACGAACGAACGAAGGAACGAAGGAACGAAGGAAAGCAGGGTCATGCATGCATCTCCTCTGCCTGAGTTCTGAGTGTCTCCAAGATCAAGCAGGTGGGCTCCAGGGAAAGCTCAGCCTTGCTCCAGCCTGGCTTTGCCCTTGGCTCAGCCTGACTTGGTGATGTCATCAAAGGATGGTGCTGGGCTGGGGCAGTGGGGGTCAGGGATCTATTGTGTGGTCCAGACTTTGCAGCCAGACCATGCAGACTCCAGGCTTGTCTCCACTGCTCACTAGCTCTGGGGCTCTGGATAGTGACTTCAGCCATCATGCTTTGAGCACCTGTGAACTGGGTGTCACAGCAGCACCCTGTCCTCCCTTGTGGAGTGCCCAGAATCATCCCTTGAGTGCTTTATGTTTAGTGCTGGCAACTGGAGTTGCTGGTCCTGATTCTCCCACCCAGCAGGAGGTGAAGGGTCCCTGTGGGGTTCTCTTTTAGAGGCAGGGTCTTAGGTAGCCCAGACTGACCTTGAACTTTTGATTCTCCCCAGCTGCTGAGTGCTGGGCTCCTGGTGCGTGTGCAGTGTCTGGTTTATATGACGCTAAGCAAGCACTTTACCCACTGAGTTCCCCCACCACTTCTCCTGTAGCGTTTCTGGGGTGATGAGAAGGCTGCAAGCTGGCCCCCCAGAACAGTCTCTGATCAGGCACCTGCCCAGCAGGTAAGCTGCTACTTTGGGATGTTCCATCTGATTCACCCCAACCCCCAGTGATGGTAACCCAGAAACCTGTCCCGAGGGGAGGGGCCAGCTGGGGAAGGTTAGTGATGAGGGGCAAATACTTCAGGCCCCATAGATAAGACTTGTGAACCTGGGCACTGACGGCCATGGGGAAGCTGCTTTTGTCAGCTGGGTGTGCACAGAGAGGTGGGGGTGGGGGTGGGGGTGGGGAATCCCTGGGCTAGTGAGAAGGCTCAGTATGTAAGGACACTTGCCACCAAGCCCAGTAACCTGAGTTTGATTCCCTGGCAACATGGTAGAAGGAAAGAATGGCCTACCAAAAGTTGCCCTCTGACCTACGCAAGTGCACTGTGCAAATGTGTGTGCATGTACACACACACACACACACACACACACACACACACACAAATAGATAAATAAATGTCAAAAAAATTTTAAAGAAACCCTTTATCCAGCAACACATGGCAAACATACATACACACAGGTGTGACCCATGTGTGCATGACACTCCCCAGCTCTGCAGTCCACACCCACATGCCACATGACTCACTGTGGGCACACCTAAGCAACAGATACCAGGGGCCCCAAGTGGGCTCCTACCCCTCCTCAGCTCACAGCCCAAGGCTCACCTCCGCTGGCCAGATGTGCACAGTCAAATTCTGTGTGTGGTATGCATTTTGTATACACAGCTGTCTTACACCTGGAGAACAAGGAGCTCCTGGGAAGGATCCAGGACAGAGCCAGACAGTCACGAGAAACATACTCTAGGAGATGGAACCCTGTATTCATCCCCGCAGGACTCCTGGGGCAGCCAGGACACCACTCTGTGTAGATCCTGCTCAGGGTGCCCTCATCTCTGGGGACACAAGCCAGAGTCCTCACACTGGTGTCTAGATCTCATGTGGCCAGCCCAGAACCCCCCCCCCCAAGTCTTCTCTGCATCCCCTTACTCACTGCTCAGCCCTACTCCTCAGATCTGCCCCAGGGCCTTTGTGCTAGCTACACTTGTTCCTCCATAGATCTCTATACAGTCCCTTCACTGCCCAGCCATGGCCAGGCTTCCCTCTTCCCTTGGAGCTCTCTGGCATGTTCCCTGCTCCGTTTTCTTCAGTTTGGGGTCCCAGAGCACAAGGCCATGGATGCCTGCACTTGCTCTCGGTCTCCTTGCTGGACTGTCAGCTCCATCCATGATGCATTCTGTTCAGTGCACATCCCCAGGGCTGCCAGCAGGGCCCATCACAGAGGAGATAAGAAGCAAAGGGAAAGGGATGAGCTGGTATATAGGGGCCATTTACTCGCTTTACTTCCTGGTCCTTGGAACATAAGGGTGCTGTGGGCACCACAGTATGCCATGTCTAGCACTGCCCCACACTCCCGGCATGACAGGCCCCAGACACAAGCTTGATATGTTGCCACAATCCCTACAGCCCACGATGTAAGAGCCTGCTGGGCAGATCAGGAAACAGATTCAGGGGGATGGCAAGGAATGAAGTCTGGATGAGAATAATGGGCAGCAGAAAGATGCACAGACCGGGTCTGAGATGTGGCTTTAAGGCTCAGGGTTCCAACCCCAGGTTCCAGTGCTGCATGGAATTCTGCTGAGAGAGAGAGAGGGGGGGGGGAGGGAGGGGGAGAGAGAGAGAGAGAGAGAGAGAGAGAGAGAGAGAGAGCGAGCACTAGCCCACAAAAAGACCCTAAAGACAAAAGCTGCTCACAGCCGGAGGGTCTCTGACACAGTCGGTGTCTAGCCCTGGTGCACAAATGTGTCCACCATAGGCAGTGGCTATCAGCCAATGCTACCTCTGTGCTTTCCAAAGAGCATCCAGAAGTCCAGATTCTCCTGTCAAATCCGGTTTTGGTTAAGGCAGGGCTCTATGGCATCCTCCTGCCTCAGCTTCCCACAGTCAAATCTGATCTCTAATGCTGACATACTCTGAAAACACAATCCTGAGGTGAGAGAGACATGGCCCAAGTCTGGTCGGCCAGCCTCACAATGATCCCAAGCCTTTTTTAGAGCTCCAGGAGGGGCTCCGGGCCTCCAGGGGGCAATGTGGAGCCCTCGGTGTCCACCTGTCTCCCCTCTGACCCCAGGCTTTCACAGGACTGCCTGTGTTCTCCCAGAGCATCCCCCTCCTCTGCACAGGCTCCTCCTAGCCCACCTGGGCAGGCTAGGGCAGCACCCAGCGCCCAGCCACCCACGCACCCTCTTCTGACAGCTTCATCAAGCCCCCACCATCCCATCCCATTGTTCCTGACATCTGTTTCAGTAAGTGATTAATTGCAATTAGTGAGCGATTTGAAAGCCCTGGAAAAATACTCAGCAGAAAACTCATCAAGATTAATGAGAAGCAGGCTTTCGGGGAGGGGTGCAGGACCCACTGCACAGCAGGGACCCAGCAGGAGCATCCCCACCTGGGCAGGTGCCGAGAGACGCTCTCTAAGGAGATGACACCCGCCCTATACCCCAAATTGCCCTCCTCCCCCTTTCCCCCATCAACCACTCCTGGGTGATTTCTCATCTGAATGCGTTTATTTATTACCCACTAATAGGCTATTAATAAAGTCCTAGGAGTGTGGTAATACGAGGTACTGAGGGCAGAATGGATGGCAAAGCTTCTGGAACATTCTATCATTGATTAACATGGGACCCCAGAGGGAAGGTCTGAACGTGGATCCTCCTTTAGGGAGATTTTTGGGAACTGAGGATAAGCGAAAGGCCAAGAGTCAAGTCCTAGCTGGTCACCCTGACACAGGCCTGTCACCCCAGGAGGCAGACGCAGGAAGATTGCCACTGATTTGAACCCAGGCTGCTCTCTCCATTGTGAGTTCCAAGCCAGTGAGGGCCACAAAGCATGAGACCCTGCCTCAAAAAAAAATAGTAAATAAAGATAAATGAAAGAGAAATATGGACGGAGGTTCCCATCTCTCAGCAGCTTTTGCAGACAGCTGAGAGAAATGGTCTGTGACTGAGGTCTGGCCTCCACCTTGCTTCTCCTGCAGTCTCTCAGGTGCCCAGGATCACATGTCTGGAAGGGTGGGTGGGTGGAAGTGGGTTTGATGGTGATGGTGGATGGATGGATGGATGGATGGATGGATGGATGGATGGATGGATGGATGGATGGAAGGAAGTGAGTTGGGTGATGGATTCTAGGTGGACTTTGGGTGATGAATCGATAAATGGAGGGAGAGAAGGGCTAGATGAGGTCTGTGGGTGCAGGTTGCTTGGATTATGCTGGCTAACAGACAGGTGGTGGACTTCACATGGATGGGGACAGTAGGTGACTAGACACGCAGAAAGTGATTGTTTGGACAGGACACTTGTCAAATGACGCAGTAGTAGAAGAAAGGAACTCTCTAGCCCTGAAGCGCTGCCATTACATCCCTGGTGGCAAAGAACTGAGCCTGGGAAGAAACTGTGTAGCACCCGGCCCAACCCCTGACCGGGGGAGATAGAAGCCCAGCCATGGGTAGGACTTGTACAGTCACAAGACTTACTGTGGTAGAGTTGGGGGCAGTGTCTCATTCTTGCAGCCTGTGCGGCTCCTAGAGAATGCCAGGGTACCCTCATCTCTGCATATGGTCCAGGTGGTTCCTGGGAGCCTGGATGGGCAGGACAACTATCTACATAGTTCTCATGTATATATATTTTCTACACATATATGTGAAATATACATAGGCTATATATAATATAATATAATATATATAATAAACATATACACACACCCACACACACATATATAGGCTCTTTACATGGATCCCTTGCCAATGCCTCACATCCTAGATGGGAAGGGACTTGAATCAACTAATTGTTGCTCTTCAGAAGCCTGCAACTCGTAGGCTTGACTGGCCGCCCAAAAAGCCACAGAAGTCCTCCTGTCTTCCCAGAGTGGGCTAACAAGCACACACCACCATGCCTGACTCTGGAGGTTCAGCTCAGGTTGTCATGCTCCAGTGACAAGGACTTCACTGATTTAGCCTCTCCCCAGCCCAGAGTGAAGGGACTCAGACCCACATGTGTAGACAAGGAACCAAGGACCAGGGAGTTGAGCGTCTCCGCCCCCCAGCTGCAGTCAGGAAGTGTCTGAGCCAGAAGGGAAAGTTTGGTCATGGCTAAAGTTTTGCCTGTCTTTCTCTGCTGCCCTGTACTTCTGGGGGTGCTGCTGCTGTTCCAACTGCTCTCTGTTCCCCTTTCCGAGCTCCCAGAAAGAGCCATCATGGTCACGAGCACCCCGGGGGCTCATAATCAAAGGCTAGTGTTGCTGTTTTGATGGTTTCAGTGGACTAAATATGAAGCCTCTCATCTTTGTGTACTGTGTGTCCCTTACAGATCAGGCAGGGCCCCAGCAGGCCGAGGGGCAGCAGGCTATGGTCCGGCCTGGACCAGCTTCCCTGCTTCTCCTGCCCAGATCCAAAGATCATGACCTGCATTGCCCACTGCCACCCTGTCCCTGGGGCTCTGAACCTGTCACAGCTCTACAGCTGTGTGCTTCACCTGGCTTCTGGTGTCACAGGAGGGACGGGGGCCTGCCTAACCTGAGATGGAGAAGACTGGGTGGGATGGTCCGATGCCTGATGCCTCACAGTCCTCTCCCAAATGATGCTCCAGCTGTCTGAGAGGCCCTGCCTGCACACATCTGTTTTCGCCTCTGTAGCGGGCCGGGCCAGGCCAGCTCAGACGATGTGCCCTGATCTCTTCTTACTGGCTGCACAGTGTGGCCAGTCTCCCACCCAGGAAGCCAGGCAGAGGGGTCCTGTACTGCAGTGAATGTGAAAGGGTGCCTCCACTCCCTGGGCCCTGTCTGTCCTGTCTGTGAGGGAGATGCTGGAGCTACTGTGTCCCCTGAGTGGCTGAGGCTCTGCTGGGCAGCTTCTAGGAATGTCTTTATGCCATGGCACCTCTCCAGCTCCAGAGGCCTTCCAGAACTTGAGATTAGGGTGGCTGGTACCTCCCTTAGGCCCAGGATTAATAGCATCTGTTCAAATCTTCTGTTCCCTCCCCACCAAGACATTACCCTTAATCTTATCCACAAACAACTGCCCAGAGATCTTAAGACATCAGCCTCAGGCCACACAGCAAACACTGGCTCAGCCCTATTCTAACTATAAATTCGGGCTTCACCATGCAGGCCCGTCATTCAGCTATCCACAGCCTAGTATGAATTTGTCAACCTGCAGTCTGAGGCTACACATTGCCTAGGTAACCCCTTGCCTAGAACCCCAGCGAAGCAGAATTTGGTACCTCCATAGGACAGAGATGAAACTCTGGGGTAGGATGTGCCCTTCTGAGAGCCCCTGGAGGCCTGACCATCCGGATGCCCACAGCCCACACCCCAAACCCCAGAGAGCAGAGGCACAGAAAGATCCCCCACTAGTGGCAGGCAGGCTGCCTGGAGGTGCTAACCATCATCTCCAGTGGGGCCTCAGTGCTGCTAGGCTGTACAGTGACTGCAGAGGGAGCCACAGGCCCAGCCCAGCCCAAACTAGCCCCATCCACCTCAGTGGGCTCCTGGCAGCAGGGTGGGCTGGAGACATCTGGTGTGAGAGAGTCGGACAGGAAGGGGTCAGGCCACCGAGGGTCCCTCTCCTCCCTGTTCACCCCTTCCCTGTGACTTTTGGCCTTGAACAGATGGCAGAGGTGGGCGTGGCACAGCTTGCCTCACAAGCTACCACACCCATGAAATTCCCCATTAAGGGGGGAGCAAGGAAGTGGCCTGTTCCTGGGCCTGTCCTCCCAGCCTCTTCTTACCATCTGACCACCTCATTAGGGCCCCCTGAGGAGACCCCTAGGGTCACAGGAGCCTCTGTGCCCCTCCTTTAAATAGCCCCCCTCCCTGGAGGAAGTAGGGGCCTTTCATATGTAAACAGGAGAGCTGACCTGGATCAGTCCACTCTCCCTTCCTTGATCTTCTTTCTAGAAAGCCTGAAGAGGCCAAATGCCAGGTCCCCTGCTGTCCTGAGGTGGCCATATGATGCCTGGGAGGAAATGATAACAGGGCGGGAACGGAAACCGGCTCCCACACCACCCGCACTTGGGAGGCATCAGAGCCCAGGAAGGATCAGCCCACGGATGCCCGGAACCCCGTCAGTCATTACTTGGGCCCTGTGCCTTGCCCTGCCTGGGCCTGTGCCTTCTGTGAAGAATGCAGCCACACATGCCTTTCTGTAGCTCCTTCCTGCCTACTGAACACCAGGCCTAGGGCTAGCCAGCAAGTGGTGTGTAGAGACTCTGTTCCCCCTTTGACCCTTGAGCTGTTAACATCTTTGTACAAGTGCCTGGAACTTTCTGAGCCTGCTCATGGTAGAAGGGGTCCTGTGTGAGGATCAGTGAGTCCCATGTGGAAAATGCTAGGCACAGGCACCCATTATAAGGATGCAGCAGAGGCCCAGGGCCTTGGCCACCTTATTCTAGCCTGTTCAGGGAAGCAGAAGAATCTGCTTAGCATTCTGGGCTGGCTGACCTTTCCCTTGCCTCCCCGTGCTCCCCTCACCAACCCCCGCCCTGACACACCTATGGATGGAATAAGCATCACATCTGATATCAGGGCTTCTGCCAACCGCAGGGTCCTGCAGCTTTGTTCCTGCCCTTTCTGTGTCCTCCAGAGGTGCAGAAAGGAAAAGGGGTGCAGAAAGGAAAAGGGGTATCCTGGAAGGAGAAGACAGAGGGAGGGCCCTGCCTCTGCTGATGCCTGGGACCCTCCCTTCTTGGCACAGCCCTTAACGAATGTGATGGCTATGAGCTGGAGGCCTGCAGGGCTTTCCTGGTCCACATAGGCTCACTGAATCCTCAGGGCAGCCTAGAATGTGAGTGTGATTGAGGAAACTGAGGCCCAGGTACTGTTGATTCCGCTTGCCAAAGCTCTGCAGTTTGAGAGTGAGATGCCAGAATTAAGGGCATGCGGTTGGTCTGGGAGCCCTGTGTCCTGCATGGCCTCGGCAGCAGCTTCTCTGTTGAATAACTACACAAGTGACTACTGACAGCTGCCTGGAGGGTCCCTAGGGAACCTTGAATAAAGCAGGCTGGTGAAGAAGTGGAGGCCTGTGCTGCTCAGGGCTGCTGGATGACCTGCTTGAAAGACAACCAGTTGACCTGTAGCAGTGACCTGCTGGGGTCAAGGCAGCCTCCCCTCCAGATCCCTGCAAGGTCCAGGGGCACATGGGAGCTCACCGATCTGCCCTTTGCCCTCTGCCCTCTGGGGCCCTGGGCCAGGGCTGTTGGGGGGCTGGTCACTCGACAGCCACTCTGTCTGTAGGCCCTGGGGATATGCCCTGCTTGCCCTGGACAGAGATTAATGTGGTGGAGCTGGGGCCAAGGGTCAGGGCAGCCTTGAGGCACCAGGGCTGAGGGTGGCGCCCTGCCATGTCCCAGGTGGCCAAGAGGGCAGGGTGGGCCACAGGGAGGGGCAGCAGGGAAAGGCTCCACTCCACCATCTGGTCCTCTCTGTAGGGAGGTCTCCACTCCCCCGCCCCTACCCCCAACAACGGCTCAAATGGCCAGGCGACAGGGAGACAGATGGTAGTGGCTCACGGGTTAGAGGGTGTACTTTGTTTGGAGGCACTCACACACAGAAGAACACACGTGCACACATGAGTGTTGAGCACACATGAGGTACCACACAGAGGCCTGTGTGATTCCTAGGAAGGTTGGGGAGGGTGGGCTTCTGAAGAGCCTTTGGTCCAGACTCTCCCTAACACACATAACACATATCTAACATGGATGCATGTGCGCATGCATGGATCTCCAGAGGAGCATTTACAGATGCATGTTCATAAGAAGCACACACAGACATATGAGCAGCAGTGTGCAGACATATGCAGAGATTCACACCAGTGTTTGCACAGCATATGACTCAGCACAGAAGTGTGGTGGCCATACACACATGACTGCAGACCCAGGTGCACAGTGACATGCATGCACAGGCCATTCTTGCCCTTCAGAGCTCTGCCACCCCGCTGACGCTGACAAGTGGCTCCACTGTTCCCCACCCACACTCTTGACACCCACGTTGTCTGTCCTGGAGTGACCTGCAAGTTGCCTGCTGCCACCCTGCTGTTTGGCTTCCTCTTTTTAACTTAGGTTCCCGCTGGTAGACTAGTGGGGGGTGGTCTTGGTATCACCATGTCCCCACCCAGTTCCTGGATTGGGAACTTTATTTGTTGAATGAGGTAGAGATGGGCAGGCACAGCTAGCTTAGTCTGGCCACAAGCCACATGAGACCCACTGGCTGACACTACACAGCTCTCCTTTCTGCCCAGCATCATTATCTAGACCAGGTCCAGTTGCCTGGGGGAAGCACTCCCTTGGCTTCCAGAAGGTTTGTCTGGGTGTGTATGTCTGTCAGGGCTAGAGGTAGGCCAGTAATCCAAACCCAAGCCTCTTTATGGCAGTCACAGGACCTATGCTGGCTATCGTGAACTCTGGGAAGACCCCAGGTCCATATTGCCAAGAACATGCTAACTCCCTGACTGCTGGGGTCAAAGGTCGCTTAATTTTTTTTTTTTTTTCTTAGATCACATCAGGTCTGAAGGCTCTCTGAGGTGTTAAGGTCAATCATCAAATGGTATGGGGCCTATCTAGGCCCTGACTCGGGGATGGGGAGGTGGGGTACAGTGTGTCATTGTATTGGAATGCAGCCCCCAGCTTTGCTTAGCATGCACTGGCTGCTGTTCATAACTCATTCCTAGAACCTTGTGGGCGTTCAGCTTCGCTTTGGACCCTGCTCTTCAAGTCCCAAGTCTGGTCCATGCTGCTGCCCAACTCTGGTGGTTGAGATCCTCCTCATGGGGCACTCTGACCCCTCTTGGGACCCACCCCCTCCCCAAGTCATGCACGTCTCTCATGCTCTGCCCTCCTGAGGCCTGTCTTCATAGGGAGCCCGCAGTTCTTCCGGCCTCTGCTGGCTGTGATTGGCACAAAGCGCAGCAGCCCGTGTGTGCTGTCGGAGCTGGGTCTTTGTGATGGCTTCTCAGATGAGCTTTGTAGCCTCTCAGTGAAGGGATGATCCTGCTTACTCAGGGAGACAGTCGGCAATGTCTGAACCTTCAGCTGTCACACTAGCTGGGTCACTGCCACTCTGTAGGTGGTGGATGCCTCACGGTGCTGTAGATGGACTGGCATCCCTCAGGGGTCCTTCTTTGCGTCATTGTTTGGTTTGTTTGTATTAAACAGGGTCTCCTGCAGCCCAGGCAGGCCTCATACTGGCTATGTAGCAAAGGATGACTTTGAATTCCTGATCCTCCTGCCTCCACATGCTGAGCTTAGAGACCTGAGCCACCATACCCAGTTTATGTGGTACTGGGAATGAGATCTAAGGCTTTGTGCGTACCAGGCAAGTCCTCCACCAACTGAGCTGTGTCCCCAGCCCTCAGGTGGCTTCTTGAGGGAGGGCAGAGCCACCCTTTCCGTCTCTGTGGACTGGAGATAGACATCATCCCGCAATGAGCATGGCCTAACCTCGCAGTGACAGGTGGCTCAATGTGGCCCTACACCATGGAAAACCTGCTTCCCACACTGTGGAGTCCTCCTCCTCAAGGAGACAGCCAAGTCCAGGTGGCTCTGACCATATGCTGTTCACACTCTTCAGGAGGAACAGGGGTCTTCTGGGCAGGGTGGCCACCTCAGTAGGGTAGCCACAGGACCCTTCTAGGCCTACAGAGCAGTGAACTTCTTAGGAGTGTGGCTCCAGCTATGTGACCCAGGCTAGTTCCTCCACCTCTCTATGGCTGCTTTCCCAGCTGTGAAACTGCTTATGCCCCCAGTTGACTGCTGCCAGTGCTCAGAAGGCCAAGGGAGGTAAAAGGAGCTACGCGCTGAAATCCCTGCCTGGCCTCCGTGGTGGCTGTATAAGCGCCATCACTATTATGGGCAAAACTTTATTATTGCAGGAAGGGAAACTGGCTAGGAAAGGTGGGTAACGTACTCGCCGCAGGATGGCCCATGCTGATATGTCACTAAAAGTCGAGGCCAGTCACCTGATCATGATGAGCTACTGCCCATTGTCTCACTGTCCACCACCCACCCTCCTTGTAATGGGGAGTCCTTGTGTACCACCTTAAGCTCTGGTTTCATCCCTGAGGCAGAGATGGAGCCCATAGGAGCCACTGGAGGCCACAGGAACTATGGTAGCCAAAGCCTTCCTGGGCTTTCAGTACAAAGTGGTGCTAGGGGAGGCCTGGGGCTGAAGCAGAGGTGTTGGGACCCACAGCTGGTCCAGGCAGCCGGGCATCATGTCTGGTGGAAAGATGAAGAGATTCGGGAGATGGCCCAGTAAGTAGCAGGAGCCAGGAGCTGGGGCTTCTGGGATTCAGCAAAGGGCAAAGGTCACTCTTCCAATTTGACAGTGTCTAGGCATTGTGTCACCACCACCTGACTTCTATAAAGGGGTGGGTTGGCAGTTCCTTTAGCTCCCTGCACACAAGTGCACAGAGGTGCACATGCTACACACACACACACACACACACACACACACACACACACACACACACACAGGTGTGGACAGCTGCAGCTGGACTTTGGATGGGTTGAGACCTTGTGTACTATGACTGACTTCTAGGGACTAGAACCATCTGGAGAGCCATGTGGGGCCCACTCTACAAGCAGATGTTTCAGGTGTGGGAACAGAGGCTAGGGATCTGCCCTTCCCCAGGGGTCTACCCTCCCCCAGGCCCTGTGAGCAGTCCTTCTGTATGCTTGCCACCTCCCTGCTGGGGACTTCCTCACAGGCACAGGTGCAACCTGATGCCCACAGTGGAGCACTTGCAAAGCCTTTGATTCCTCAGACTTCCCTGCTGTACCTGGGCACACAGGAAATGTGCGGGGAACCCAGATGCTCGCTCTATACAAGTCCTTGATCTTCTCAGCTCTGACTCTCCAGAGGGATCCAAGGGGGACCCCTTGTCCTGAGTTGCCCAGCATGGGGGCATTGTCCTTGCTGGCTCTCCTCTCAAGGTTAGCAACCATGTGGAGCAGCTAAAGGCTGGCCCCAGGTGCAGCCGTAGCAGAAACCATGGAGTTCAACCTGCCCCTGCAGCCATCCGCATGGGCAGGAACAGCTGGTGAGCATCATGGGGAGGTGAAGAAGAACACCGCCACCTTGAGCTTGCCCAGTGGCCGTCCCCGGGTCCCTCTCGGTCGCAGGTGCAGGCCCAGATCCTGTTGAGTGAAGCTGTGCGTGGCGGGCGGCTGGCAGCGGGCTGCCAAGGCTTCTAAAGGTAGCAACCATCTGCACTGTGATAAAAAGCCCTGCGGATGATAAATAGACAAGTCACACTTTTATTGGATTGCAGCTTGGGAGCAGCCACTTCGGGTTTGGCACAGTGTTAACGACAGATTTCTGCTTCCTTTGCAAGGCCTGGCCTATAACTCATGCACCGATGCAAGAGTGTCAGTGCGTGAGTCAGCAATAGAGCATGTGGCTCCAAGTCAGGGGTCCCTGAGCTTGAAGCTGGAAAGGCAAGAGGGACCTCCCCAAAGCTCTGGCAATTACACACCCATTGCTGTGCGTGTGTGTATTTAAATTCTATATTTATTTTGCCTGTATGCATGTCTGTGTACCACTTTTATGCCTGGTACCCACAGAGGCCAGAAGAGGGTGTCAGATCCTTTGGAATTGGAGTTACATACTGTTGTGAGCTGCCATGTGGATGCTAGGAATTTAACCTGGGTCCTATAGAAGAGCAGCCGGTGCTCTTAACTAGTGGGTCATCTCTCCAGCCCCACAGACCATATGTTTTTTATTTATTTATTTGTTTGTTTGTTTGTTTGTTTGTTTATTTAGGCAGGGTTTCTCTGTGTAGCCCTGGACTGTTCTAGAACTCACTTTGTAGACCAGGCTGGCCTCAAACTCTGCCTGCCTCTGCTTCCCGAGTGCTGGGATTAAAAGCGTGTGCCACCACTGCCCAACTCATACTTTTTTGGTTTTTTTTTTTTGTTTGTTTGTTTGTTTGTTTTTAGTTTTTCAAGACAGGGTTTCTCTGTGTAGCTTTGCGCCTTTCCTGGAACTCACTTGGTAGCCCAAGCTGGCCTCAAACTCACAGAGATCTGCCTGCCTCTGCCTCCAGAGTGCTGGGATTAAAGGCGTGCGCCACCAATGCCTGGCCTCATACATTTTTAAATAAGTTATCATTTTAAACAAATCCCAGGACTGGGGGTGGGGAGGGGGCTGGAGAGATGGCTCAGTGGTTAAGAGCACTGGCTGCTCTTCCTGAGGACCCGGGTTTGATTACCAGCATCCACATGGCAGCTCCTAACTGTAACTCCAGCTCCAGGGGATCTGACACCTTCACACAGACATACACGCAGACAAAACACGAATGCACATGAAATAAAACCAATAAATTACTTCTAAAAAAAAAAAAAAAAAAATCCCACGACCCTGGGGAGCCAAGAGAATGAGGACCTGGCTCTGAGGACAGTGCCTTGCCACTCGTCTGTGGGGCTGAGAGAAGTCAGCTGGCCTGGCTGGAGGCTGAAATAACAGCCAGCCACCTGAGTGGGCTGCTTGTCTGTGGAAGATGAGGACCGCCTGGTGGAGGAAAGGACAGCATCCTGGCCGTGCAGGAAGAGCCCCCAGGGCGTCAATAGGGCTCCTGATGATGGTGGCCAGAGACCTAAGGCTACTCTTGTCCCCACACCTCCTCAGACTTCCCACAGGAGCCTCTGGGGCAGCCAGCTGTCAGCTGTCCCCTACTCCTTCCAGAAGGCCAGCAGCTTGGGCTGGCCATTCTCTGAGTCCTGGGCATCCAGGGTGGGCTGGACTATGATGTCTTCTGCTGTCTGGGTGATTTGCAGGCGTGCCCAGGACACGGGGGCTATGGTCCTCCTCAGCTGACCCTACCTCTGTCTAGGGCTTGGGGTTCTGTAGAGATGTGGCCCTGTGGACATGAGCTAGCCATGTACTAAGGGAGACACTAGGACCTGGGAATGGAGTCGGCAATAGCCTTTAGCAAGCAGGGACAGTGTGGGGACCCAAGATTTCTTCCTGGTGACCTGTCTGAGTTCTGACAGTTCTTCATACTGGCCCATTTCCATGGAGCCTTTGCCTCTGCCTCTGGGGTTCCCCTCACTGTTACATGTTGGGGTCTTAGGCTCAAGATGCCTGTGGCCCACATCCAACACACCTGGGGTCTCCATCAAGGCAACAGGGGCCAGGCAAGGTCATGCAGGTGCCCCAGGGTGCCCTTCCCCTACTCCATGCCACTACCACCCTCAGCCTCTGAGCAAAGAAGCCCCAGGTCCTAGGCGATGTTTCTCTTAATTAGAGACAATTAAAGCCATCGGTGGTGGTTTGCTACCTCCTGGAGAAGGGAGCAGAGAGTGCAAACGGAACCTAAAAAAAGAAAAGAAAACCCAGTGAATTTTTAACAGTGATTATTCTCCGGCACGTGGCATGCTGCCATCTGGCAGGCACACAGCCCGCCCAAGCTCTGTGAAAGCAGGGAAGGGTACCCGTGGCTCCTGCTGCCAGTGTGGTGCTCCTTCTGTGGCACGCCGGGGAGCCTGGCTGTCATGGAGGGCCACACTGGGGTCCTCCCCTGCCTGCCCTGGCCCCTCATGGCCCAGACCCATACCTGACGGTACCCAGCCCCTGCTGACCTGCACAGGATAGCCAGCCTTCACCATGTCTGTTGGTAGCAATCCCTCCATGGTTTCTCTGATGCCAAGGGCCCCCTCACTTCAGTCATGGGCTTCAGAGGCTATGAGGGAATCCCACTTCAGCTGACCATGGTTTAAAATGGCTGGGGCTCTAGCTCAATAAGACCGGGGGTTCAATTCCCAGCACCACATAAACTGGGTATGGTGGGTATGCCTATAATCTCAGGAAGGTCAGAAGTCAAGGTCATTCCTCAGTTATATACCAAGGTCAGGGCCAACCTGAGCTACATGGGACCATGTCTTCAAAAAGAGAAAATGAAGGCTGGAGATCTGGCTCATCAGTTAAGATTCCAATGACCTTTTCTGGCCTCTGTGGGCACTACACTCCTCTGGTGTACAGACACACAGAGACACACAAGCATAAATTGAGGAACGATGATGTTGCTGATGGTCAGGGCCAGTCAGAGGCCCCGTGCATTGTGGGATATAGAGTGACTTCCTGGTCTTCAAACAGCTGCTCGTCACATGCTCCAGTATGACAACTAAAGATGTCCCTACACCTTGCTTGGTGTTTTCTGGCGAGAGAAGGTGGGAGCGCTACACAGAGTGGCCCCAGCAGGAGCTGTGACTCCAGATGAATTTGTTTCCTGTGATGAATAAACTGCTAATACAATACTATGGGGCTTAAAATAACAGAAACCCATACTTCTGCAGGCCAAGCCCAAAATGAGGGCCCTTAAAGGTTCTAGGAGAGGCTCCTTCCTGCTGCCTTTGACTGTTGGTGGTGGCCAGCATTCCTTGGCTGGTGGCCACACCGTTCCAAACTCTACTTCCACAGATATATCATGTCTTCCTGCCCTCATCTCTGAGGACATACAAGTATGAATGCCAGTCTCACAGGACTCAGGGCTTGGCCTCTTGCACAAGCCTATCTTTGTTGTTTGTTTGTTTATTTGTTTGTTTTTGCTATGCTTGGGTTGGGTCCCAGGACTTTATACACACTTGGCAGGCACTGTAGCCCCAAGATACACCCTAACCCTCAGACTTATCTCTATTAACTATATCTTCAAAGAGTCTGTTTCCACGTAAACACCACCTGAGGATCTGGGTGTGGACACTGAGGGCACAGATCTGCTAAGCTCTGTCCAGCAAGTGGCCCCAGAGCAGGAAGGAGGCCATTAAGGACAGTAGAAGGGGGCAGTCCAGACAGCCTGGAAGGGCAGCCTGGTTTCAGGAATATTGCCTGGGTGCTGAGGCATGAGACCCCTGGGGCCCCCTTGCCCATTTTTCACCCTACAGCTGAGACCTGGTGGGCCTGGGGTGGGAGTGGGGGTTCACTCGTGCAAGCAGCTCTCTCCTGTGGCTCTGGGACCCAAGATCCAGAGGGCTTCCCTGATGGCCATTGGACTGTGCTCCTAGAAGTTCTGATGGGCCCAACTTGAAATTGGGGGTCAGGAAAAGGAGCCCATGCTGTGCTGCAGAGGGCAGTGGGTCACTTGTTCTGTGGCACCAGCACTGGTGGGCGGCTATGAGCGGTGGAGGATCCTCCATTTCTTTAAGGCAGGCTGTAGCTCAGGCTGGCCTCTCAATCCCCCTGCCTCAAGAGGCAGGGTTTGGCAAGTTTCACTGAGATGTGCGGGCTGCTAAGAACCCAGGAGGCCTGTGGGCCTGGGTGAGTTAGTGAAGACAGAGAGACACTTAAGAAGACATGCAGGTTATGCTGGCCTGGGACTTTTGTTGTCCCGTCTTATGGTCCCCAACTGTCAAAGAAAGCCATCCTGGTGAGGCGGGCAGTGTGCTCAATGGTGGGACACACTTCACCCCCCTCCTCATCCAGGCTTGGCCTTACACCTTCCCTCCATTCGTTTGTCAAACCAATGCCA
>NC_050447.1:49066035-49156035 GCF_903995425.1 Onychomys torridus
GTGCCTAGTGTATGCAAAGGGCAGGCCTAGGCCAGGGCTGGGGAACGCCAGGGCCAGACCAGGCAGATTTGCTCATTATCCGCACATGGCCAGGGGGAATGTGGAATCACATGGCTTTTGGGAACTGTTTCTAGCCCAGGAATGAGCCTGCGGAGACCCAAGTGCCATCTAACATGTTAGCGAAATGAATGCTTAGCCGTGTTTTTGGGAATCCTGTGGTTGGGCGTTCCATGTTTCTTCCTCTGCCAACAGCTCTCTGCAAAGAAAAGCCAGGGCTGCACATGACAGAGCCCCACTCAAGCAAGATCTAGATGTTCCAGGCTGTGCTCGCAGGCTTGCCCACCCTCTCAGTGCTTTGTGCCTGCTCCCAGAGGTGGCTCCTCCTCGCCACAGACCTTTTAAAGTCTGCAGCATGGGCTTGGACTCCGGCACTCAGACATGTGTGTACCATTTTCCAGCTCTCACTTATCCTCAGATGTGGTGGTATTGTGTTCCCCAAAATATTGTGCACCCTAAAAAACTTATCTGGGGTCAGAGAACAGAACAGCCATTAGATACAGAGGCTAGAAAATGGTGGCACTCACACCTTTAATCCTAGCCTTCTAGAGGCATGGATCTCTGTGAGTTCAAGGCTACACTGTAAATAGCCAGGCATGGTGACTCCTGCCTTTAATCCCAGGAAGTGATGGCAGAAAGCAGAAAGGTATTTAAGGTGTGAAGACCATAAACTAGAAGCTTTTAGCTGGTTAAGCTTTGAGGCTTTGAGTAGCAGTTCAGCTGAGAGCCATTTGGGTGAGGACTCAGAGGCTTCCAGTCTGAGGAAACAGTTTCAGCTGAGGAGTTGGCGAGGTGAGGTAGCTGTGGCTTGTTCTGCTTCTCTGATCCTCCAGCGTTCACCCCAGTACCCAGCTCCAGGTTTGTTTTCATTACTAAGACCTTTTAAGATTCGTGCAACACTCAGCTGTGCTGGACTAGCTACATAAGCCCAGGTGGACGGCTATGCCACTGCTACAAAGGATCGAGGAAGCTGCTTTCCAGTGGCAGGGGAGGAGCTCTACAATCTAGGGGTAAGGCAGCGTTCAAACATGTAACAGGATGCACAACGCACTAACTTGGGAGGGGAGGTAATCATACAGAGTCAATGACAGAATATGCATTTCATCTTATGAACCAAAGAAACTCTAGAATAATAAAACTGGGTTTCCAGAAAAGTGCCTGAAAAAGATGCTGAGAATTAGACAGGTGGGATGCAGGTGGGAGTGTGCACACCCTGCACACTGTGCACATACGCACATCTATGGTGTGTTGGTTATTGTCTGTTTGCTATGACAGAATTCTTGACAAAAGCAACTTCAAGGAAGGATTTATTGTGGCTCACAGTTCGAGGGCACACAGTCCATCATGGCAGGGAAGGACAGTGACAGGAGTGTCAGGCAGCCAGCCACATCACATCCACAGTCAGGAAGCAGAGAAAGATGAAGGCTGGTGCTCAGCTCACTTCCTCCTTTATTCATCTCAGGACCCCAGACCATGAGATGGTGCTGCCAGCATTCAAGGTGGATCATCCCACTTGGGTGACCACAACCTAGAAACTTCCTGGCAGGCATATCCAGAGACTTGTTTCCACGGTGATTGTGAATCCCATCATGTTGACCCTCAATAGAGACTTTCCCAGGGATGGACACATGTTCCGTGACTGGAGCTATTTAAATCCCACCCTCAGCTGATGGAATAAATGAGCAAGGTAAAGCAGTCAAATCACCAGGCTGACACGATCCTGCCCATTGTCCTGACCTCAGGGAATTCACAGAGGAATCACCCAGCAGCTGTAGATGCCTCCTTCTTTCTGAGTGCCTAAGAAACCTATGCCAAGACAGAGGACCTTGGGGGTGGGAGGGCAGGGAAGGACACTGTCCTGTGTCACAGGCAGCTGAATGTGCAACTGGTTCTCTGGCTGCAAGGGGGCTGTCTAGACAATTCCAAGACAGCTGGAAGTGAAGGGACACAGGCAAAGCAAGACCTACTGCTGGTACGATAGTGGCATGACAGTCATGGGGTAAACCAACTGCTTTCCAATGGGATCTGAGGTCGGCTTCATAGGAAGGGATCCAAGTCGAGTACACCTAGTCAAAAGCTGCAGGTCAGGAGGCCATAGGTCATGCTGTTGTTTTGTTAAATGGACATGTTATCAAATTGCCTTTGAAATATTTCTGTTTGTATCCACAAACTAGCTCTGCTCTCAGCCTTGGTCAGAGAAGCTTCTCTCTGCAGTGTAGTAGTTAGTGCAGAGAGACTCGTGACTTGCTAGAGTGCTGAGGAGAAGTGACTGCTGAGTTCTCACCCTCAATGGGACATCTACATCCATCCTTTCCCTGCAGGACTCGGGGAACATCGTGGAAAAGGGATCAGGAAGAATGAAAGAGTTGGAAGGCTGGGGGAGGGCTGGGACATGGTGTCTCCTGGATACGACACAGCCATTGCACGCATCATCTCACAGCAGCTGTGGTGACCTACACAGGATCAAGCCAGTCAGCCTCCCAGCACAGATAGGAGAGGGGCTCATAAAATCCCATCCCTAGGTGAGAACCCATTGACAACTGATGGCTGCTAAAAAAGGAAGGACAATTTTCCTCAAAGGTGTGGCCCATGCTCAATACCCACATGCATTTTAAAGAAGACTCTGCTATTTTAAAGAAGAATTGGAGAAGGAAGAAGAGGGGAGGAAGAGGAGGGAGAGGAAGTACTGAGAAAACCTGGGGGAGTGAGAGGGGTGTTGACATGGATATGGTCAACGTACTTTGTGTACACATATGGAACTGTCAAAGAATAAAAAAATATTCTTTAGAAAGAGGGCAAAAGTCTTCACAGCCCGCAGAAGCAAGCACGGGAGAGAGATCATCCCAAGACCCCTGGCAGCAGATAACAGCAAATTCTAATTTGCTGTGGGACTAACATGATCCCTGGAGAGAGGGGGCTCTGGTTGACACGCCATGGCAGCTACAAACGACTTTCAAGTGGGTGGTGTGAGCATTTGTGTTATGGAAGAGAAGAGAGAAGCAAGGTCAACACAAGGTCAAAGGAAGGGAGAGCACAGGAGAGAAAATAGTGAAGGGCCAGCAAGGTGGGTCAGCAGGAAAGGGGCTTAGCATGAAGACTGATTATCTGGGTTCAATCCCGACCTATATGGTGAGAGAACTGACTCCACAAAGCTGCCCTCTGATCTCCACATGCATGTGCTGGCATGTAAACAAACAGACACATATAATAAAGAAGACATTAAAAAATAAGAAAATCACCAGGCGGTGGTGGCACACGCCTTTAATCCCAGCACTTGGGAGGAAGAGGCAAGCAGATCTTTGTGAGTTTGAGGCAAGCCTGGTCTACAAAGTGAGTTCCAGGAAAGGCACAAAGCTACACAGAGAAACCCTGTCTTGAAAAATAAAATAATAAAATAAAATAAAAGAAGAAAATCGAGGAAAGAGGGGGGAAAGGAGAAAGAGAATGAAAGCCCAGGGCAGCATCTTTGAAGGAGTTGATACAGGTGATATATCTTTATATTGAATGACCAAAAAAGAAACAGAAAAAAACACGAGTCATGGACAGTGAGGACAAAGGATGAGACATCACTACAGATCTTACGGGTGGCCTTTTTTTAATGACCTGCAAAACATGGGAGAAGGTTTGCATTAATAAATTCAATGAGAGATTAAACTGTAGAAACTCTTCACAATACACTTGTGTAAAGCAACAAGAGACAGAATCTCTCAACAGCTCTCAGTCTGCTGAGGTTAGACAGAGCCTCCTTCCTTGGCTCTCGGGCCTTGGGCAAGCCTGGGTCCCAACACTCACACCTACCGGGTGACAGGTGTAGCTGGTACACACTGAGCTCTTGGCAGACACCCCTGTGACATACCCTCTTTCCATCCTTACCTCATACTCGTGGAGCAAAGAAGACAGCAGAGGCCTGAGAGGGAAGGAGAATCTCCCAAAGCCACACATCTGTTATCAGGGCAGCCTATCAAGCTTGGATAGACTCAAGGCAGCATATGCTCTAACCACCAAATTCTAGTCTTTTTCCTTCTTCTACATAGGATTCTAGCTAGCTGGCCTGACCTACAACATAAACCAGCCCTACAGGAGTCCTGCAGCTCAGCAAAAGGCACATGTCAGATAGACTAAGTGACTCACTCATAGCAACATAGGCAGGATCTACATCCTAGTCATGGAGACTGTCCTTTTGGTAACAAACTATCAAGTTATCCAAGACAGTCAAGCCACCCAGAGCTAGACATCCCCCCCCCCACCTCCCACACCTGGCCCTGTACTGAGGATCACAGGGTTCATGGTGGGTTGGTACCAGCCCTGGCATCATGATTCCTTGAGAGATGAAAATAAAATAAATTGTCTCAGATGACAAAGGCAACATCTGATGCCCTGGCTCTATCAGCCAGCCCCCAGCAAGTCCCACTTCACCTACACGAGCTACCCAAAGGTGGCAAGTTTAATTCTGTTACTGTTGCCCCTAAAAAGCAGCGCAGAGAATTTAATTAACTTGCCTGTGGCACACAGCCACAATGGAACAATTTTATAAAAGTACTTTAGGAAGCTCTGGAATGTGTGTCAAACTTTACCAGTCTTGTGAAGGAGCAGGATCCAGCCCACACCCCTTTCACATTCTTTCCAGTCCCTCCTGGATGGGTCTTTTATCTTCTGTGGTGGTTTGAAAGAAAATGGCCCCCAAAAGGAGTGGCAGTATTAGGAAGTGTGGCCTTGTTGGAGGAAGTGTGTCACTGTGAGAGTGGGCTTTGAGGTCTCCTATGCTCAAGCTATGCCTAGTGAGACAGTTCGCTTCCTGTTGCCTGCTTATCAAGATGTAGAACTCTCAGCTCCTTCTCCAGCACCACATCTGCCTGCATGCTGCCATGTCCAGCCATAAAGATAACAGACTGAACCTCTGAACTGTAAGCCACCCAGTTAAATGTTTTCCTTTGTAAGAGTTGCCATAGTTATGGTGTCTCTTCACAGCAATAGGAACCCTAATAAGGAATCTCCTGTGTGGCTTCCTGGGTAGAACCATGAAGTGACTTCACTCTGGGCCACTCCTCAAGCAGCCTATGCTCCAAAGGGAATATTCTACCTCCACCCTACTTCTTGAGTAGTTTGGATATTTGGAGTGATTTCTGTTTATCTTAGAGGGGCCAAAGTGGGCCAGAGAGCAGGGATATGTGCTACGTCATGCTGCCTCTGGCCAGAGTATTTTTCCCAGGTAGTGGAACACAGGAGTTCAGTCACTGCACTTTGAGGATATCCTCTTCTCTCCCACCCTCCATCTTTCTTTCCTTCCCAGGAACCACCAGTCCAAGCAAGCATCTTGCCAAGGCAGCAGGGAAGGCTGCCCTTCCTCCTGGTCTGGGAGCCATTTTGTATGGGAAGCAGAAGAAGCGCTTTTGTTCAAGGGACAGGACAGAGTAAACACCAAGGGTACAAAATCATTTCTGGGCGGGGAGCCGCCAGCACCCAGTTAACTACACAGCGGGCCATGCTCTGCAGAAAGCAATTGCACAGTAGAGCTTCCCCCAGAGTGTGCTCCAGCACACAGAGAACCCGAACTCGGGAGATTCCAAGCCTCCTCTCATCCCAGGTGCCTGTCCTCCCCTGCCCAGGAGTGTGTGTGTGTGTGGCTCTTTTCAGGGTGAAGTAGTATTTGAATGGGCGACTAGTCACATGGCTGACTGATCCAGAGTCCACAGGCCAGGGGCCACATTTCTTGCCCCTACTTTGTCTGTCTCCACAACCGAACTGGGAGCTCAGAGGCTGGCAGCCTCACCTGTACCTTTCAGGAATCCAGTTACCGTCTACCCATCCTACCATGTCTGGTCCTACAAAGAAATAAGCTTTCTAACAAAGAAATCTGTTTTACCCCAGTTTACAGGGAATACACAAACCCACAGCTCCTTGTCCCCAGCATACACATGTGCATGCACACACACATACATACACATGTGCATGCATGCACACATGTGCACACATACATACACATGGGCACATACATGTGTGCACACATGCACAAACACACACTCATATATGTGCACACATGAATGCACATGTAAACACACATACACATGAACAGACACACATATGCACACACTCGTGCACATACACGCACACACATGCAGCTCCCAGAGCACATAGAAGATAGGGCATGTTCCCAGGAGCCCAGGCCGCTGGGGTCCTACCCGCCCCATCAGCTTCTCTGAAAGGCCCCTCTGTGACAGGAGGGCTTTGACCCTACACAATGCTCTCTTGTCCACTGGCCTCCAGAGAAGGAAGGGAGTAATTTCGCAGCGGTTTCCCTAGCACTGAATTCTGCTGGAGACTCACGTTTCCCAGACTGATCTGCAACGCAGACTCTGTCCCCAAGGAGACCCAGCCTGAGCCTGCGGAAGGCCAGCAGGGTGGAACACAGGAGCTCATGCCGTCTTCTCTGGGATGCTGAAAAGCCCACATTCTGGTGAGACACTGGGAGAAAGGTACCCAAAGGGAGAGCCCAGCCAGCAGGCTGGCACACCTTTCTTCCTGTGCTCTGAAAGAGGAGCTTTGCGTGTTTGAGATTAAACACTGGATGCTCTGTGGTGGGAGTGGACTTCTCATCTCTGCAGCATCAATCACAGAAACTGCATCCAGGTTACTGCCTACAGGTGCACTCGGGGACAGGCTGCACCCTCACTGTGGGGCTGCACACAGTTCACTGCTTTAGAACTCCTACCTCAGCCCAGCATTCCCCCCAGATGCCACTGGCCTGTGGTACCCAGAGCTATGGTACGAGCCCCCAAAGCCCAACTGAGAGATGATTTGTGCTGGATCTGGCAGGAAGAAAGTCTGGGGTTTACACTGTCTTTGGGAAAGCCTGAAGCCAGCCTATAGCTGATTGAAATAAACAAAACTGGCATTTAGGAAATTCTTCCCATGCAGGGGTGACTTCTCAGAAAGTTCTAGAGAGGGAAGCCTGGGACCAAACTCTCTACTACTACCCTCCTGATTGTACAAAAAAGTTTGCAGACCCTTCCTGGCTATCAGCACGGTGTGACACAGAGAAGTGACATTCCAGGATGGCATAGAGATTCACCTGCCTAACTGTGGGCTTCTCCACATAATGGCCGTGTGACTTTGAGCAACGTGTGTAACAACTGCCCCTGGGTATACATAAGGGAGTTAATACTTACAGTGGCTGAAGGCTGTTGGTGCATAATAAATGCTCAGCATGTCACTGTGGCTGTCTCCATTCTCTGCACGTGTGGTGGCCCCACTATCATCCCATATGCAGGACTCAGCTCTACCAGAAGGGCACAAAAGCCAGTGGTGGAGGTTGAGACTCTGTCACTATGGTAAGCTTGGTCCTGGAGAATGTCAACACACACTCTAATCAACAACACATATAAGTACACTGGCTGAGGAGCCAGAGGCCAGGCCTGATGGCTGACACAGGCCTGCCCAGTGGCATAAGACTGGGCCTATAGGGCAGATGGACAGCAACCATGGCAGGTCCAGTGCTGACATCAGCCTCAGAGTCCACCTCTGGTGGAACAGCTGAGTTCATCAGGCTCCCTCCAGTGCCTCCCGAACCCTAACCTCAACCCCTCTGTCCACCATCTGCAGAAACAGGACACAAGCAAGTCTGCATTTTGCTCTTGGACTTTGGTGCCTAGACAGATGAGAAGCGAGTCTTTCTGTGTGAAGTGATGGGAGCCAAAGCATCGCCCCCATTAGAGACCACCACCCCATGCCTGCAAACACTGGCTCCATGCTTCTGCAGATCCAGGAAGGTCTAGCCAGAAATCTTCAATCGCCATCATCTTCCAGCACCGTTCCCCCAATATATCGGCCCCTCATGTGATACCTGGTCTGATTCTGGTCACTCTGGATCCTGTTCAGCTGTTGGTCTGTCTTGCCATTTTCCTCCATGTGTGCGATGTCTGGTATGCCAGATAGAGAAGCTGTTGGGCATGGGCATGAAAGAAAGGGGTGTGCCTTGTGAGTAGGTCTCAAGACTCCCAGAAGCCTATGCCTGGATTATGTGTGTCCCATATGCTTCTTGATTCTGTTTCTGTCCCTGACTTCTGCCCTTAGGTAGACAGGAAGGCTGAGGCCCTGGAGTTGATACTTCCCTTCCTCCAGGCTCACATGATGGAGGCTTGGTCCTCTATGTGGCAGAACTGGGATATGGTAGAGCCTTTAATAAATGGGTCCTAGGGAAAGGTGATTGGGTCACTGAGAGCACGGCATTCAGACAAGATCCACAAGAAACCACATTACAACCAAGCAAGACAGCCCCTCTTAGCCCTCATATGCTATCTAGCCTTGCCACACCTCCTCCCTCCCACCCACTGCCATCTCAATGCCATTAGTCACATCATGGCACAGCCAGGGCTTTAACCTCACCACACCCCATACTGGTTAGTTTTTGTCAACTTAATACAGGCTGGAGTCATCTGAGGAGAGGGAGCCTCAGTTGAGGATTTACCTCTACCATACTATCTACCGACAAGTCTGTGCAGCATTTTCTTGGCTGATGATTGATGAGGAGGGCCCAGCTCACTATGAGTGGGGCCACCCCTGGGCTAATGATCCTGAGTTATCTAAGAAAACAGGATGAGCAAGCCAGTAAGCAGCACTCCTCCATGGTCTCTGCATCAGTTCCTGCCTCCAGGTTCCTGCCTTGAGCTCCTGCCCTGACTTCCCTCGATGATAGACTTTCACCTGGGATTTGTAAGCCAAATAACGCCTTTTTCTTCCCAAACCACTTTTGGTAATAGTGTTCATCACAGAAACAGGAAGCAAACTAGGACACGGACACACACACTGCCATCAACCCCTTCTCTTTATAAAGTGCCAAGTCTCTGGCGTTTTATCCTATCAACGGCAGACGCACTAGCGCCCACTGCAGGTGGGAAATCTGTCCCTAAACTCACAAGCTGACTCTAGGGGAGCAACATTTGCATGAACTTGCTGGGCTAGCCATAAGTCAGAGTAGGAACATCATGGTGGCTATGGCACAGTACCATAGGGCTCATTTCTCGGAAAGGCTCCACACCCATGTCTCAAAGAACAAAACCCCAAACCTCACAGACCTGCCCCCAGGAAGCTCTGCCTCCTGCTGTCTCCACAGTGCTTGGAAGCTCATCACTGCAGTGGGTTGAACCCTTTGTTGGTTTGAAGAAAAATAACTTGCCTTGTTTGTTATAGCCACATTTGTTATTTAAAGGGATGAAATAATTGAAGCAAGTGGCCCCGTGCAGTCGGGTTTTAGCTCCACCATCACATTTGACGTAATAATCCTACAGTAACCGGGGTCCATGAACTTTATCTGTCACCCATGACTTACAATACTTATCTTTCATTTAACAATACATGGAAATTGGGTTTTTTAACTGTAGCCAACTTCCTGGGACCAGCTTCTCCATTTCTCTCTAAGAGTCTTAGACAACACAGTCTGTCTTCTCTCTGCTCTCGAGGCCAGGACCTGGAAGATGAGGGCACACCTGGTCCTTTGCTCGACTCTGAGACTGTTCTGCCTCACTTCAGCATCCCATGTCCCCAGTCACCCTAGGCATTCCTCACTGAGATGACCCCTCCAATGTCTTCTTCTGCCACAATGAGCCTGTCTCTAAAAATGGGGTGGGGAGGGGCTGAATAAGTGGCTCAGCAGTTAAATGTGCTTGATACCAAGCCTGGTGACCTGAGTTTGATCCCTGGACCCTATATGGTAGAAAGAGAGAGCCAGCTGGGCATGGTAGCACATGCCTCTAATCCCAGCACTCGGGAGGCAGGGGCAGGTAGATCTCTGTGGGTTTGAGGCCAGCCTGGTCTATATAGTGAGTTCTGGGATAACCAGAGCTACATAGTAAGACCCTGTCTCAAAAAGAAAGAAGGAAGGAGGGAAGGAAGAAGGGAGGGAGGGAGAGAAGACCAACCCCTGCAAGTTGTCCTCTGACCCCCACATGTAAATAATCATTTAATTAATAAATAAACTTTCTGTGTCCATCTTTTACTAATTTGGATAAAAAGCCAGGGTCATAATCCTATCTGTGTTGGGATGTGGTGACCCCAGCTGTGTGGGTTCTGAAGAAGGTGCCATAGACCTCCAGCCCATCATACTCAGGGTCTGTCCCTCATGGCTGTTTGGGAACCACACACGAAGATACAGCCACATACCTGCCTCAAGGTCTCTTTTTTAGTAATTTCACACATGAAGTTTAAATTTTTGTTTTATTTTAAAGAACACCACGTGAAATCTTTATTTTTACAAGTGCAAGTTTCATTCTGTAGCCCAGACTGGCCTCAAGCTTACAGTGATCCTCCTGCCTCTGCCTCTTCCCTTCTTCCCCATAAACAGTTACCCACTCCTGTTTTCTTGCCTCATACATTTGAGAATGCAGAGCATGAAAAACTGCCCAAGATCCCAGGCAGTGGACTCTTGGCTCCGGGTCTCTGAGGTGGCCCCTCTGCCCTGGCTGCATGTTAGGGCATGTCTGTATCTCAGTCACTCCTGCCTGCTGCATGGTGCCCTCCTCAGCTTCCACTCCTTAGCTGAGGAGGCGTGTGACCCTGGCCGGGTGCCCAGGGGTGTGTGGCCCTGCACTGGTGACAGGGCATTCCCAGAAGAGTGGTTCAGTGAGGCCCCTGTGCTGCCTCAGGGACTCCAGCCCAACCAAGCCTCTAGAGGTGACATTTCATGGAACAGAGGGATGCCCAGCCCCATCAGTCCAGAGAACCTGATTTTTGGAGGTGGTCTGTGAAACCAACCCCATCCACACAGAAATGTGCAGACGGGCACCCAAGGCTCTCCTGTCCCATTGGGGTACTACATGGGATGAAATGAAGGAACTACACCTCTGTGCAGGGGCCTGGGGGATTCTCACTCCCAATATAGGGTGTCCGGCATCAGCACACTCTGTCTGTCAGCCTCTATGTACACATGACAGCAAGCCTGTCTCTGGGTCTTCACGTTTAGAGGGGTCACCTGTGAGTGGCAGGGTTTGCAGGGGCCTTTGGCAGTTAGAATGTGTTGACTTTGAGAAAATTGTCCAGCTCAACTGTGGACACTTTTGTAGTATTTCAGGCAGAGCCACCCCTCCAGCTGACACCGGCTTCTGGGAGTATGTGTGTGTTTGTGTGGAGGGGGTCCTTTCTAGTCCCAGAAGAAGGGATCTGTATCTGCTGTGATTGGGGGCTCCAGTAGCTTTGCAGATGTAGGTCTAGAATCTAAATAGAATGTAGACAAACTACATTTCCCAGAATCCTTTGCAACATGTGCACCGCTGGAGAGGGTTAAGGTGGGTGATCGCCCCTGGATGTTTTCTGTACAGAGTTCCAACCTCCAGCTGGGTGGTGTGTTGGTGTGGTCTTGAAGTCAACAGTCCCCACAGCCATGTCCTGGTCCTCTTCAGAATTCTTTACCGAGCCAGCTACAGACTTCACGCCTCCGGTCCTTCAGGTAACCCTGTATTAAATCCCATCTGAGCAATCCATGTGTCAGGAACGATGAAGAGGGAGCATTGTGTGTGCATGTACCTGGAGGCTTTGAGTGACCCAAGTATCTGGCTTGACACCCCAGGCTCTGGCACCAGCTCCAGAAACATCTTCCATGTGAGGCACAATTGGTCCACCAGTCTATCCAGGGTGCTGTGAGTGGTGTATCCCTCTGAATGGCCACATGAGCCAGACGTCAGTGTTCCCTAACTCAGGTGTCCACCAAGAAACCCTCCACCCCCAGTGATGGCATCGGGTGGGAGGGCATGTAGAAGGAGCCCCATGATGGCCCAAGAGCCCCCCATGAAAAGGACAGGAAACAACTTTGTCCCCTTTCTGCCATGTGGGGAGGTGACAGAGCAATGGGCCCCCTGGAAGGGGGCCAACCAGGCACCTGGGCCTGAATGTCCCACCCTCCTAGACTATAGAGAATGTGTCTGTTTCCAAGTCACTGGCCACTGCCAATGGCACTGTTGTGCTCAGGCAGTACTGACTGACAAGAAAACAGTGAGCAGGGTTAACACGGTTCTCTTCTGGGAAGCCAGATTTCAAAATAATAATAATAATAATAATAATAATAATAACAACAACAACAACAACAATAACAATAGAAAACTGGGCATCCGCATCAGTTGATCAGCTGCAGGATCAGACAAGCTCCTAGCCTTTCTGGCCCCCTTACCACGCCCCCACACACACACACAAGTGCACAAGCAGCATTCGGTTTTGTTCCAATGTGGGCGCACGTGGAGCCTAGAGGTTGACGTTGACATCTTTCTTAATCCCTCTCCACCTTCTTCTTCACACAGGGTCTCTCACTGAACCTGGGGATGATCAGCTAGGCTGCCCGGCCAGCAACTCAGAGCCTCTGGTCCCTACCTCCCTCCTCAGTACCCAGTGCCGGGGCTGTAGGCAGGCACCACATCTGGTTTTGATGTGGGTACTGGGGATCAGCACATCAGTACTCGTGGGGTCCCCATGTTTATACAGCAGGCACTTCACTCACTCTCTCCCCAGGCGTTCCTGAAGCTCTAAGTGCCTGGGATTTCTTCACATGGAGGGTGGCTTTTTTTTTTTTTTTAATCATCCTTTTGATCAATGTACTCTAGTTCCCTGTTTTCTTCTGTGGTGGTTAGGATGAGAATGGCCCTGCAGGCTCATGTATGTGAGTTTGGTCTCCGGCTAGTGGAACTGTCTAGGATGAGCAAGTATGGCCTTGTTGGAGGAGGTGTGTCACTGTGGGGAGGAGTGAGATTTGGGGTTTCAAAGGACTGTGCCATTCCCATTGTGCTCTCTGCTTCCTACTTAGGGATCCAGATGTGAGCTCCCAGCTGTTCCTGCTGCTGTGCCTTTGCTTGGGCATCATGGACTGCAACTGTAAACTCAGTCAAATGCTTTCTTTTGTGATGTCTTGGTCATGGTGTTTTGCCACCCAGTAGAAAAGAAACTGAAGTCACATGTGGCAGCGCACGCCTTTAATCCCAGCACTCGGGAGGCAGAGGCAGGCAGATCTCTGTGAGTTCAAGGGCAGCCTGGACTACAGAAGGAGCTCCAGTATATCCAGGGCTTCACAGAAAAACCCTGTCTCAAAAAAACAAGAAACAAAAGAAAAGAAACTAAGACACCGCCCCAGTTCGCCCTGTGTGGGACCAGCTCACGAAGACAATTTTAGGATGTGTATGGTGGTGCACGCCTTTAATCCCAGCACTTGGGAGGCAGAAGCAGACAGACCTTTGTATGACCAGCCTGTAGGAAATCCAGATGAGCCGGAGCTACATAATGAGACTTTGTCTCAAAAAAGAAAAAGAAAGAAAAAGGCAGCTGTATTCCTTTCTAATCACAGAAAAATAAATCACAACAACGTGAATATGATATTCAGTCTCCATACACCCAGCATCAGCTACACCACCTCAGGCCTGTCTTGCTCCTTTTTGCCTTGCCTACATTCCCACCCCTCCCATTAGGCGGGGGTTCACCCTGTATCTGCAGATGGGGCTGGTTTCCCTGGCAATGCAACTGCTGGTCAAATGTGGGTCACATGCTGGCATATCCTGTTTGGAAGAGTGTCCTTATGAGAGACAGAGGCCCTAATTTCTCAGGAAAAAAAAAAAAAAAACAGAAGGTAGGAACACATGCATTCTCTGTGCACACACATTTATACAGGCATGCAGAAAAGGCATATACACACATACCTGGGCATGCAAACACAAGCCACATACACTCATGTTTGTGTACACACAGGCACACAAACATACACACAGGTGTGCAAAATGGGCATGCATGCACATGCACACTGTGACTCTAGGTGCTAGGAAGCCCTCAATCTCCAGGTACACAGATTAAGGACTCACTTTAGCACCCACACAACCTGAGCCAACTCCTCCAGAGCCTTCCTGTGGGAAGTGAACTCCAAGGCACAAGCTCAACCCCTGAAGATCACATGATAAAAACACCAGAGACACTGAGCCTCCAGCTCAGCCCCTGTCTGGATCCTGGTTTCATCACTCCCTGGTGTGAGACCCTGGGGGACCCTTTACCTCCCCCATATTCTCATCTGACTCCTTCCTCATCAACTAGCCTCTTCCAGGCTGTCTGATGCTCAAGGATGACCCCTAGAAATGAAGTCATAGTAGCCAAATTGGCCAGATGCCCTCCTCCTCAGCCCACTGTGGCTCAGCCCTGATAATCCTGGAAAGCCAAGATAATGGGCCAAAACCAATCCCAGAAGGGTACAGCCTGCCTAGGGGAGCCTAATCCTGAGTCTTCTGAGTGTTCGTGGGCCAGTCTCCCAGAAATTCCCACTCTCAATCCCACTCTCAGAGGGAAGGAAACATGGGAAACAAAAACCCCTTTGGAACAGAAAGCCCAGGCTCCGTCCTGAGGCCTTAATGCTGCACTGGGCACTGCACTGGCTTCCTGCTAGAGCAGCCAGAGGCAAAACAGCTCTGCAAAGTCAGGGGGAACAAATCTGTCATCTCAGACCGAAAGAGAGACCTTCCCTGCCACCAAACAGCCCAAGTGGTAGTGAGAATATGGAGACTCTGGCTTCTGATACAAGGAGCGGGTGGCCCAAGGCCAATGGCTGGACTCAGAGCCTGGTAACAAGGTATGGAATTCTTCAGCAGAGCTGTCATCCACAGCCCAGCAATTCAGGACCAGCCTGGTAATCTGGACCACTTCCTGCTCATGACTTCACAGCAATAATCCACATATCCACACCAACCACTGAAAAATGCATCTGATAGCATGACTTAGCATGAACTCTGACGCAGACGAGTGTGTGGAGAGGCGATTAAAAGCCACCAGAGACTCTGCACCTGGTTCTCCTGAGAACAAACACTCCGTTCTGATCCCTGACCACCAACCAACTGGAACCACACAGGCTGCGGAGGTTACAGGTCTTCTCTCCGAGCAGAAAGCTGTGTGCCCTCCAGCTTACCTCTTAAATTCCTTCATCCTCAATTGTACCATCTGAGAAACAGAAAGAATAAGGACACCTGTCTCTAAGGCTGTGGGGACTGACCACCTGTGCAGAACCTAGCACTCACTTCCCAGGCTCACACAGTGTTGCTACCTCAGAGCTGCCAGTGACTCACCTGGAAATGTGTAAGGTGTGTGTGTGTGTGTGTGTGTGTGTGTGTGTGTGTGTAGAGGCAGGACCTAGAAGACCTGCCCTCTAGCCAGCACAGCCCACACCACTGAGGCATTCAGAATTCCCAGGAAGGATGATGGGGTGTTAGCAGAAGATCTAGATCTTGCCTGACCTGGAAGCTGAAAGGGTGAACCATGAGTGGGGCTGGGGACCTAGCCCATGTTTCTCTAGATCACAGCTGCTGTGTTGGGGGAGGGGGTTCAGCCTGATGACTAATCTGCCCTCCAAGACCTCAGGCAAACATTTAGACTGGGGACTCCCTCCTCTCCTCTGATATGTCCAAATATTTGTAGCTTGTGGGTCACCCAACCACTTCCGGAGAGGCAGGATTTAGGATGCTCCTGCCCACACAATCTGGGTCCCTCAGAGTGAGACTGAAAACCTTCATGTGTCTGGAAGGTTCTGGTTCCACTTGGGCTACCTGTGCCCAGGATGGTGAGGAAGGGGGTGGTGGGCTGAGGAGGAAAAGCTGGGAGGAGGTGACTTAGAGCATCTTTTGCTGAGTCCAGGCTTGAGCTGGCAGATGAGTGGACAGATGAAAACCTGGGGCCTGGACTGGGAGCCAAAGTCAAGCCCTCTACCCTGAACCCCAGTTCTTCTCCCTCCCGTCACGTCACGTCACGAGAGGCTCTACTCATTCTTTCACTCCTCCCAGCAGCCCAGAGTTACCCTCTACTCCCTCCCCCTACCTCCTCTAGTCTTCCCCTCCTCCACTCCCCTCTCCTCTCCTTTGTGATGGGATCCAGCCTAGGGCTTCAGGCTTTCCCACTGAGCTGCACCCCCAGTCTCACTGACCTCCCTGCCTGCTTCTCCAACTCTCCCTGGCCTGCAGCCTTCACTGAGTTCTTGGCCTTAATCCCCCCTCAGGGGTCCTGGGAAGAGACTTGACTTCTCCCTCATTTCACAGATGAGGCTGTTGCAGTACAGAGAGGCTGGGTAACCCACCCAAGGCAGCCCAGCTGCAGGGGCCTGCAGACCTGGCCCTCTGGGGGCTCCCCACTGCAGGCCTAGGGGGCATTTCTCAGACCACCAGCTCCTGCTCCATAGTGATACAGTAACTCAGAGGCAGTGCCAGGCCTGTGGTGGGTACAGGCAATGCCAGAAAGATCCTGGAAGCCGGCTGCTCTTGCCTGGGTCTCATGGAAAGCCCAGCCTGTACTTAGCTCTCGCGGTAAATAACAGTCCTGGTTTCTGCTAAAAGGATTCATTCCCAGAATGCAGTCATTTCCATCCCCTGCTCACTACAACCCCTATTTTATGGCTAAATATACGCCATAATGAGGCTCTGGCCTGATAGCGTTGTTAAGGAGATATTTGACCTTGGGTTTAATTGCAGGATGGAAGAAATGGCTGGGGCACACACAAGGGACCCTGCCAGCGCATTCAGGACTCAGCATCTGGTGTCTTTGGCCCAGGAGAAAGTGGTGGGACTGTGCCTGAGGCCAATGATGCTCAGCCAGGACCCACCCTGGAGTCCCCAGACCAGCCACATGAGGGCCACCCTAATCCTGAGGGGCTCAATCTCTTAGTCCTTCCTTATGCCTGACCCTGGCCTCTTTGAAGCTACCAGGTGGGGGAAAAATGCCACTGCACTCCAGGAGCCAAGGAAAAGGTTGGCCACAGTTGGGACAGACTGTACCAGCGTTCAGCATTGTTTGAAGGGGCACAGGAAGTGGCATGCACCTGCTACAGGTCAGGCAGAGATGGACGCAGAACCTGTCAACTGAGTCAAGAGGACAGTTTGGCTGGAAGGTGGGGGCAGAGCTATAACCCAGCTGGCCTGGGGGGCGGGGTCAAGGCCTGCAGCCACAGAGGGGCTCCCCCACTTCCCAATCCCTTGCTCTGCACCTCTGCACACTCAGCTTCTTCTCTAGGCTGCTCAGTGTCAATGCTCCAGAGCCTGTCAAGCGGGGTGTCAGTGAATGCACGGGTTTAAAGAATGTCTTTGAAAGATGGCTGGCTGCCTCTAACTGTGACTTATGCCCACTTTGTTCTGTTTTGGTGGATTAAAGGAACCATAAGTATCTGGGGAAGGTCAGGGCACTGCTGTTCCCCCAATACAACCACACACCTACCTTGCTACCCAAAATGTTTTGATGACCAATTAGGAAAAAAACCAACAAGCCCGGGCATGGTGTCACAGACCTCTGAGTTCCAGGCCACCGTGGTCTATAGAGCAAGTTCCAGTCAAGCTATGGACCACACAGAGAAATCCTGTCTAAAAAGGCAAAACAAAGCTGGACGGTGGTGGCGCACGCCTGTAATCCTAGCACTCGGGAGGCAGAGGCAGATGGATCTCTGTGAGTTTGAGGCTAGCCTGGTCTACAGAGCTAGTCCAGGACAGGCTCCAGAGCTACAGAGAAACCCTGTCTCAAAAAACCAAAAATTAAAATGAAAATGAAAAACAAAACAAAACAAAACAAAACAAACAAACAAAGAAAAGAAAAGCCCAACAGTGTCACTGGCTCCATTACTGAGGGGCCAGCCAGTCACAGGAGCTCAGCACTCAGCCCTGAGGTGGCTGAGCAGAGGAGCCAAGTCCTCAAGTGCTTTCCTGAGTGTGTGAGCCTGCTGGATGCCTAACCCTAGATTGGTAGTTCCTTCTGGCCTGTGGTCCCAGCCTTCAGAAACTGAGGCAGGAGAATACCAGTAGGTTTAAGGCCAGTGCTCAGGGCCTAGTTAGGCTATAGAGTGAGACCCTGTCTCAAAAGTAAATACATCCCCCCCCTTCCCAAGAAAGGGTTTCTCTCTGTAACAGCTCTGGCTCTCCTGAAATTTGCTTTGTAGACCAGCCAGACTAGCTTCGAACTCACAGTGATCCACCTGCCCCTGTTGGGATTAAAGGCATGTGCCACCATCGCCCATCTCTGCTCATAAATCTATTTTAAAAGCTAACCTCTCCTCTTGAGGCCTCCATCCAAGGACAAGAACTTCTTATAGCGCCCCCTCTCCCCTTTAGGAGGTTGTCTGCAGAGCTCAGTTGGACTCCTCTCCTTCCGGGCTAAGCTGGCTGGGTCCCCAAGACCTGCTGAAGTTATGTAGATGTGTTTTCCAAGTGAGAAAACGCAAAGGCCCCCAAATGATGAGGAGATTGTGGCACCCCAAAACTGACCTGAGGCCCAGCTCTCTATGTGGGAAGCCAACTGGGCACCTCCACCCCGCAGACATCCGAAGCAGAGCTGAACGGAGGCCATGCCCACCTTGTCTGTACAAGCAGCGGTATAAAGATTGAGGAAGTATGTCAGATAACCACCACCCAGTCCAGCCCAGTTCACTGTTTTCCAGGAAAAGATTAGACAAAGCTCAGAGCTGAGCAGCTGCGTGGACAGTCCCTGAGTGGGTCTGGCTTCATGGTGGGGCAAACTGCTTATCTGGAAAGGGGCTGGGGACCCTCTGTCCTGGGTCAGGCAGCCACCCCTTGCCTACCTAGCTAAACCACCACCCACCACCCAGAGGAACCCTGAGGCTCCTGCTATTTTTTTTTTTAAATCTTGGGTTCTCCTTGACAGAAGAAAATGAGGGGTCGGAAGCCTGTTCCACTGTTCATGGGCAGAGCAGAGGCGGAGAGGGGCGCAGTTGTTGGAGAAAGGATGGGGGAAGATTGTCTTAGGAAGGCAGACCCACTGGGTATGTGTTTGGAAAGACCAGTTGCTCTAGGGAAGGGAGAGATCTGGGTGGGGAACAGGAGTCAAGCCCCTGGCAAGTTAGTTCTATTACAAAAAGAAAGGGAAAGTCGGGCAGGGAAGGGTTATCGACCCTCCCAGGGCCATTTTGGAAAGAACCCTTTGGGTCCTTAAGCCCTTTCTCTTCTGCAAACTCAACTGTATTGCCGCTTCGGACAAGGTGGTTTTCCAGTTGGGACGGTCGGAGAGTGGACTGGAGTGTGGATTCCTGCAGCAGCACCCCAGGCTGGGGTGGAGGTCCTGCTAAGTCTCCCAAGGCGCAGCGAGTTGGCACAGAGTCCCCAGCGGCCCCTAACTCGGAGGGTGTGCTGTTTGTAACCCCATCCTTTTTCCATTAATGTAAACACCACTTGAACAAAAATATACAGGGCCACCTACTTCGCTGGGAAGATGGTCCAGCGCCCACCGACCCAGCTTCTGTCCAGGAGGCGCTCAGGGACACCAGGTCCCTCTCCCCACCCCACCCCGCAGGTCACTGCACCTCAGGCGGCTTTGAAGCCTGGATCTCCAGCCTCTCGTCTCACCCCCACCGAGTCCCGGTGGCTGTGCGGAATTGTCAGCTCAAATTCCTGATTAAACCACTTGCTGATAACTCTGGGCCAGCCAGCTCCTCTTTACTGGCCTGCCAGGACACTCCCTGCCCTGCCACACAGGCCCTGGTGCCCACCAGCACCTTGCAAGGAGCTGTTTGAGTTGGAGCAGGCCAGGCCTTCTTCCTTCGCTGGAGTAAGAGGGTGGGGGAAGGCTAGGCCTGGGACCTCAGCTAGGCATCGGCCACTGGACCTTTTGGTGGAGTCAGGTCAAATGTATGCAGGGGTGAAGGGTGTCTGCAGTCCTGAGTAACTGAACGCTGTGGCCATTTAGGGGCTCCCTGGCTTCCACTTGGACCCCACGATTGCTGAAAACTGAAAATTGAAAGGTACTGGGGAAAATCAGCCAGACCCTACCAACTTCCAAGGCAGGTCTACAGAGGCCCAAGCAGGTGGTGTTTGAAGCTGGCCTTGCCACCACCTAAGCTTTGATGTGACACTGCCGCTTCCTAGCCTAACTTCTAAGAATATTTTCACCACTGGAATCACTGTCTCCCAGTTTAAGAACATCTCCTAGTTTTTCATAGGCAAAATCAGACGGAAGCACACCCAGTTCACAGACATAGTCACCTCAGAGTCAGCCTGGGTTGCAGAGTCCAGCAGAGAAGCCGGCACCCATGCTCATTTCGCACCTCCTGGCCTCAGAGTGGAGGTGGCCTGTACCCAGGGTTGGGCAGACACTCAGACCACGGCCAAAGGGGAAGAAGGTGCTAAATTGAGTCTCCCGCCCTTCCTCAGAAAGTGGCTTATGTGTGCCTGGTCCCCCTATTCCAAGGGCTTGAGGGAAGAAAGGCTGAAACCTACCCTAAGCCAAACAATCGATGCCCTGCTGCCACGTGTGGAGAGGGGATGCATTAGGAGAGTACCGAAGCCAGTTTCCCAGCAGAACAGTGGGATTTGGGGCCCGAGGGTCCTTCCCCAGCTTGCACTCCTCCCCCCGGCTAGTGAAGCGAAAATAAACACCAAGTTCACAAAATCAGGACCCGTCATTAGCCCAACCGCAGTAAAAGAATTCTCTTCACAGAGCAACAGAAACCAGCCCGGACTGCCAGGGACCCTCCTGCTGCCTTGCCCCAGGGGACTGGATCCGGCTGCAGCTGGGGCCACCAGGCCAGAATCGAGTGAGCGGACTCAGCCAGCTACTACGGTACTTTCTCGGTCTCCTCCAGCATCCAGATCAACGACATACCGCCTCGGCCGAAGGCCAGCCAGAGTGTTTTGTTTTGTTTTGTTTTTCCTGGGAGACTATGATGGAAAAAAAAAATGTTCCAGACAGACTCACAGAATCGAGGGAGTCTCTGCTGCTTAAAAAGGAGAGAGAAAACTTAGGAGCAGGTAGGAGGCGGCCAAGGGCAGCGTGGCTCTCACCTCCGTAGGAAGGGACTTCGGAAGCCGGCAGAAAACGGGCTAAGCTGGGAGAGAGGGAGGAGAGAGTGCTCATTCAAGCCCACGAAAGAGCCAATTCGATTCCTAATTAGGTTGGTTTTCATGGTGAATTAAATAGGTCTCGGCCCAATTTGCAGGAAAAATAATGACCCCCTCCGAGGAGGGCATCTGTAGAAGACTGTCTTCAGTTCTTCACAGAGAGAAGGGAGTCGGGAGGGAAGATGAAAAATGGAGCTGACCCAGGGATATAACGAAGTATTTGAAATATGTTTGGGTTTCTATTTTCCCAAAACAGCTAATTGTGAACATCCTCCTATGCCAGGGACAGAATTTTTGCAGGCAATTAATTGAGAACTACTAGAAACACGGGTGTGGGAGCTCCCTTGTGCTGGGATAGGGAGTGAAGTACTCCGAGCAAGGCGGGGAAATTCCTTTTAGAACGAACAGGCGTTAGGGGCTGGAAGTGATCGAACTGTAAAGCTTTGAGAAAACACATTGAAAAATAAAAGGATGGGAAGACTTGACCACTCTGTCCTGCTTCTGACTCCTTTGGTTTCGTTTGTCAACATGCAGGGTAGAAAGCGGCGCGCTAGGCTGGGGGTGCGGTGGGTGAAAGTTGAGTGGGTACCAAATAATAATAATAATAATAATAATAATAATAACAACAACAACAGCCGTAAACAGGGAAAGAGGGGAGGCAGGAGAGACAGAGACAGAGAGACAGAGAATCTTAAATTGCAAGGGACTAAGGGGCTATCTGTGTAGTAGTAGGTTTCTGCAAAGGCACCAGAAGAAGAACCCGGTTCATAAGCAACCCCTCCTGGGTCTGTTTATGAAGGGAGAGGGCGCACTGGCTCAAAGAAGCTAAGCCCGGGTTCCTTCAAGCGCCTCTGCTCAAAGTCCTCTTACTAACCCATACCTCCACCGACTGCAGCCTCCTCGGTAATGACTCCCTTAACTCCCCAGAAAGGGAGGTCGGAGGATGAGTCCCCTACGAAGCAAGACCACCAGAGCCACTCTGGGGACACGGTGGCTCCAGAGGTGTCCAGCCAGCCCCATTGCAACCCTCCCTGGCACTTCTCAGAAACAGGGCAGGAGAGAGTTGGTGCCAGGAAACTGTTGCTTCCCCAGCCTGCTGGTTCTGCTCTCTTGCCAAGTGTGTGGGGAGGGGGGGACTGGAGGTGTGATTTGGTTAAGAAATGTGGCAAGCTAGAACACCCAGCATCAAGCTTGCCTTACACCCTGGCAGAGTCCGGGACACCTCACCTCCCAGGTCCTCCTCACTGGCACTGCTGCTGAAGGGATCTGCATGGCTGCTGGTTCCATCCAGAAGGGAAGCCCCTTCAGGGTACAGAGATCCTTCTGTTCACCCCTGGGTGACCTGTGCTATCCGGCCCTGAAACCGGGCTCAGACAGAGCTGGCAGGTGCTTAGAGCTTCTCCAGGGTCAAGGCTGTCCTCCCGAAGTCTTTAGAACAACCCTAAGGGGAAGCCAAGCCGGCTGTGGTGATTCTGCCTATCAGCCACCTGGAAATCATAACCTCTGAATGGGGAAGATGCCTGCTCCGAAAGAACACCCTGACACACACACCAGGTGCGCAACTCATCCAGTCTGAGGCCAGGACTAGCTCTGTCGAAGGGGGCACCTGAGATGACCCCTCCCTTCCCTCAGAAACCAGGCGGATATTTGTCCCTGAGAACCTGTCTTCCCACCTCCAATTCTCCTTCCTACTAGCCCATAAGCCCAGGCTAAGACTCCACCGACTTTGAGAAGCTGACTCAAAACAGCAGGGCTCCAGGGATCTCTGCACCTTGGGAAGAGCAACCTCACCCAACAATTACTAGCATATCTGCTCCTCCAAACCACCCCGAAGAGAGGTGGTATCCTTATTCTTGTTTGCACAGAGAGGCAAGGCCACTGGCTCTGGGCCACAGAGCAGTGGAACCAAACTGTAACCATAAATCGTTACTACAGGACCAAGTGGTTATGTTTGTTTGTTCGTTTAACAATTTGACATGGTTTGAGTTTACAGCGACTTTCCTCCCTGACCCGCCAAGCTCCTTGAACACTAGTCTGATGCTTCTCTTCTTATCCATAGGTCAGCTCAGGGATGAGCACTGACAGTATTCTGTTGGCAAGATGAAGAAACTGAGGCACCAGGAGACAGAAGGAAGCGCCTTGATGGGCCTGAAATGTTTGCCTCTGTGTGCCAACAGAGCAAAGTTTTTCACCAACAGACACGCACAGACACATGCACATGCATAGGAGGATGTGTGTGTGTGTGCGCGCGTGCACGCGTGCAAGGCACATACAGAGGAACACAGGCACCTGTCTCTACACACATACACACACACACACACACACACACACGCATGCACGCACGCACGCACGCACGCACACTTCTCCCTCAGGACCCCATCCTGCAGCAGTATAGATTCTTCCTGTGGCTTCTCAGTCAGCCTAGGTTTCAAGCCTCTCTATGGACACTTTATTCTTTGCTACTGCTCTAGGTGAGCCTTAGTCCTCAGGAGAACCTCACCCCGTCTCTGTCTGGAGCAAGCACCCCCATTCTCTCCAGGTGACTCCACTGACTTCCCATCCAAATTTATTTTCTTCATCACACTCCTGAGGATCCTTCTGCCTCAGCCTTCTGGGAGTGCGGGCGCCAGCCATCATTCCCCTCACCCCCTACAACCTCATTTCTTTTCCTGCGCCTTCCCTAGGCCACTCGTTCATTCCTTTACCTGAACGAACGCACAAAGCAGGTCTGACCACAGCCCAAATATAAACCCTTCTAATCTGGCTGGGACGACGGAGGAGGAGGAGGAGGAGGGGAGGAGGGGGAGGAGGAGGGGGGGAGGGGGAGGGGGAGGGGGAGAAGGAGAAGGAGAAGGAGAAGAAGAAGAAGAAGAAGAAGAAGAAGAAGAAGAAGAAGAAGAAGAAGAAGAAGAAGATCCACACTGTAGCTAGCAGGAGGTATGAGAAGAGGGTGTAACCCCCACTCTCTCAGGCAAGCCTAGGCCTCTGCTGGGAGTTGGCAGGTGAGCCCCCTCTTCCCTTGAGGACCTGTTAGGCTGGGTGGAGTCTGTTTCTCTCTGAAAGGCCCTGTCCACCCTTTTCAGTGCCCTCTAAAGCAGCACACCGATGAATGTGCAGGGGCTGCTGGCTGAGGGAGCCTTGGGAGTGAGGTCTGCACATGAGCAGGTTCCTGGCAGCAAATTGTTGGATTTTCGAAAAACAAATGTGAGCCTGTTTCCTTGCCCCGACTATTTCAGCAAGGGGGCCTCTCTTGATGACCCCTCTCCCTCCCTCGGGGTGTTCACGCAGACTGTGTGTGCACGCGCGCGCGCACACGCGTGCACTCTGTCATTCATGCAGACTGTGTATGTGTGGGCTCTGTCTTACTATATATCTCTTAAACCTGAAAAACATAAAAAAAAAATATCTGATCCTTGACATTAAATGTGTTTTCATGTTGGCTTGATTTGGAAGCTCATTCTCATCTTTCTCTCCCTTTGCCCTCCATCTCAGTCCCACTTTCTCTAGAAAACCTCAAGCCCCTCTCCATCCTCACCTCTGTGATCCTCTGCTCAGATCCGTCCTCAGAAACCGGCTCTGGTGGTGTGGTCTGTCTCTGTCTGTCTCTCTCTCTGTCTCTCTCTCTGTCTCTCTCTCTCTCTCTCTCACACACACACACACACACACACACACACACACGAGGCAGCAACATTCTAACTTTCTAAGTACAAATGCTCAGGCTGCCAGAATAAAAACGTTTGGAGATACGTGGGGTGCCTCTGTGGGAGGAAAGCGCTGCCTAGGAACCAGGCGTCAGAAGTCAGCCTGCAGGAGACTGAGATCCCTTCTCTTTCTTGGAGTAATGCTATCTGATCCATTCAGGAAAGCTCCGGAACATTCTCAGGGAAGAGATGTGAATTCCGGAGCTGCAACGCCATCAAGTATTTCACTGAGGGACATCATGGAAAATGACGCTTTGGGGTAAAGGGCTAGTGGAAGAATCAAGCTCAGGCTTTGGCACCAAGTGCTAGCCTTTTTTACTTGTTTAGACAGAGTTTTCTGTACCCTTAAACTCATTGTGTAGCTCAGGATGACCTTGAACTTCTGATCCTCCTATCTCTACCTCGGAAGTGATGGGATTACAGGCTTTTATCAAGCCTGATTTATTTGGTTATGAGTACCACACCCTGGGTAAGGCAAGTTGGGTGTTTTGTTTTCATTTTACCAACTGAGTTATATCTGCAGCCTTATTTTTTTAAAAAAGGAAATTACTAACCCATTCTCAAGGTAAAGTGCACAGGGGAGATATAGGTTCTAGAAGCTGGTGGCAGGCCGCAGATGCTGTGAGCCTGCTGTTCCCCTCCTTCCATGACGTGAGTAAGTCCCTCAGTGCTTGGCTAGGCAGAACACTCGGCAGATCCCTGTCCTTACTGCGAGGCGCATCCCAACACCAGTGGCAGCACCATGCCTTCTCTCAAAGGCATCAAACACGTCTGACAGAAACGGCACACAGCACTCTGTATACCCCTGGAGCCCTTTTTTCTGTGACCTACAGAGCTACAATATTCTGCCTCCAGGACACATGTTTAGAACACACTCCAAAACATTCCACCTGTAACCTGCAGTCCTGACCACATGTCACCACCGAGCATAAAGCAGTTACATTTTGCAGGCTCGTTATAGCCCTCATCTCACATTCCAGCATTCTGCACACACAACCATTCGTAATGTCCATATTATTATTTATTTAGGGGGACAGAGTCTTGGATATCCCCAACTTGCTAAATTCAAGAAAGACGAACTTTTGATTCACTTGGCTCCACAACCCGAGTGCTGGAATTATAGACCCACTGCTGCCCTGGTTTACCAGCGCCGGGGATGGAACTGAGTGTTTCTGTACACACTTTAGTTGGTCACTCTACTTAACTGAGCCGGTTGGTGGATTAAAAAGGAGCCCTGCCCAGTTAGAATCTTCAGATACTGATGGCTTCACAGCAGACCCAGGTCCTCCAGTCGTGGGCAGGGATGAATAGATAGTATTTGTTCGCCTTTTGCCCCGTTACATCCACCTCCTACTCTCCAGTTTCCAGGGTCGTCCTTGGTGCCTGCCCCACGCGCGCACTTTGTCCACAGGTCAGCCTCCGCAGTCAGGCGGGACTGTGGATCCCAGTGGCCAAAGGCTGATTTTCTACCCACGCTCCCTCCTGTTGCCAACCCTGAACTTCGGCCCGCGTGCCCCGTGCTCCCTCCAGATGCCCCGGGATGCGCAATCTCTCGTGGGGTCCTGGCTAGTGCTAATGCGCAGCAGGGCGGCCGGCCTCGCTGTGGGTGGTCGGCGGCGCCCGCGGCCCCACGGCCGAAGCAGGATCTGGTTCCGCGCTCGGGTTTCGCCGGGCGCGCTCTCGGCCGGCGGCTTCACTTAAGCAATTAGCCAATGCAGATACCTGGGGCCCCGAGAGTGGAGGGGCGTCCTCCCCGAAACGGGGGCATTCCTGGGGCCAGTGCTGAGTGTAAGGATTTGATTTGAGATGGGGAAGGCGTCTTGTGAATGTTCAGCTGAGTGCAAGCATCTTCCTACCGACCGGACCCTGCCTCCCTGGGGACTTTGATATCCTTTCCGCCAGTCCCAACTGATTGCTGTCGCAAACCTAAGAACTCATTGCTGCAGTTGGAGCCCGTATAAAGGAAGAAACTTGGTACAGTATAAAACGGCCTAATGAGCATCCAAAGTTGTGAGTTCAAGTCCTACACTGGGAATATTGGGGGGAGCGGCTCCTGGAGTCTCTCAGGAAGCGTTCCAAGCCTGCTCCCTGCAGTCAGACTGGATCCCAGTTACACGAAATAACCAAGGGCCTGGCATGGCCTCCCCAGTCCATCTGAAAAGGAACCAGTGGTGCAATGGGCTTTTTAAAAAGCGTCGGTTGGCCGTAGTTTATGGGTCCAGCAAGGGAAGCCATTGATAGACCCTACCACTGAACCCGTTTCCCCTCTTCAAAAGCGTGAAATTTAGGGAGAGCTAGGAGTGTTTGAGAGCGAACTTTAGCCCTCATTGCTAGAAACGTAGTCTAACTGCATAGAGGGTCCTCCACGCTACAGGACCCAGGCTTCCTAACCCTCCTGGTTACCCACTTTCACCTCCCTCCTTAGTAGAAAGTAGGTATTGGGGTGAGCCTAAGGCTGGTGGGCCCCCTTTCTTTCCTGCCACGGGGACTGGCGACTGCTGTCGGCCCCACCCTCACAGGCAGCTTTAGGGTCTAGGCCTGGGGACTGAAGGGTAGGTAAGTGGTGTCTCGATTTCAGTTCCCTCCCCAAGAAAGGAAACTACCTCATCCCAAACCTAAGGAGCCTCCAAGAGAGGGGCTCTGTGAAGGATAGTGGTCTGTGGTCGTTCAGGAAAGGAGGGAACAGAGCTGGTGGTCACCTATGGGCAGAGTTTGTGTCTCCGTCTTTGGGGGCCCCCTGGCCTGCAGACAGAGGCATGGCTGCTACCACTTTCCTGGACCATCCCCCCACTCCCACTGCAAAAATGCAGCCTGTGCTGGCTCGGAAATTGGCCACCTCCCGAAGCTCACCTCTAGCTAAAGGCCAGATATGCAGCACCCTTCTAGAAACTTCCCTCCCTGTTATACGATCCAGAGTCCGTGGGACTAGGGTTGTCAGTGGAGATTAAAATGGAAAGAAAATGAAAAGAGAGGAAAGAAAAGGAGGTGAGGAGACAGAGAAAGAAAGAAGAAAAAAAACCGGGAGTATGGGAGTGAACGGCTTGGGGTGGGGGCGTGCCCTGGAGTATAGAGCCCATTCTTGTGATAGTGTGGTTACGTGTGGGCGAAGGCACAGTCCAGTAACGTGCAAGCTACATGCAGTGTGTCCTCCCCAGGGTGGCACCCCTGAATTGTACAGAAGTCCCCTGAGAAGGTTCAGGCCAGTCTGTGGATGGTGCTGAGGGATGTTGGCTAAGCCAGCTGTGTGAAGCAGAAGCCGTTCTCACAGGGCGTCTATGTGTGCGAACACATAACCACAGAGAAGCGCTCACATCCCCCTCCGCCCCTTTTCCCTGGTTGGGCCACAAAGTTCTCAAGCCCGTCCTGGAAAAAGTTCCGGGAAGGCGACTCTAGTCTGCGAACTCGGCCCTACCAAAGGAGGCAGCGACAGAGCGGCAACCTAAGTCAGCAAGCCCCCAGCCTCTTGCACAGATGTGCCAGGCGCCTAGAAGGCGACAAGGCGCCTTCCACCAAAGCTGAAGGCGTGGGGGTGGGGAGAAGATGAGGAACCAGGAATCCAAAGAAACTTGAGGCCGGCGGGCTTTGAAGGAGACCCGCACACACCTCTCCCTGCAGCTCGCGCCAGGGCGCAGCAGCCAGGCTCCTTCGTGCCTCGCACTGACTCGCTAAAACGTCCTTCATCACCCTCCCTGCCAACAAGGACTCGCGCGCGCGTCTGTGCTGCGCGAGGCCCGCACTCACCTGGTTTCGGGCGCGCAGAATCCTCTCGGGCGCGCTGCTGCGCCCCGCACCAGCTTGCCACGGCCGCGACCCTGCAGCCAGGGCCGCTCCCTGCCGCGCTCCCCGCCAGCGCCGCCCGCTTTCCGGAACCGGGCTGGCGTGCAGTGTCGGAGGCCCCGCGGCGGCGGCAGGCCGAGCCCATAGGGGCATCAGGCCAACTCCCCCCCGCGCCCGCAGGCTTCTCTACTCTTATTATTAAAGGATCCCCCGGAACGTGTTTACGTTGAGCCTTGTAAACTTCCTGCCCCGGACTTTGCCATCTCGCAGGAAATCAGAACCTGCGCTTGTAAAAGGGGACTCGGGGCCGCGGGGCCAACTAAGCGGATTTCAGAGTTGAGCATGGGGGGAGGGGGCTCCGAGGAGACGTCGCAGTTTGAGTTCAGATCTGAGAGTGGTGTGTGTGTGTGTGTGTGTGTGTGTGTGTGTGATTGAGGGCGATCGCAATGGCAGCTCCCGTGGGACCCTGGGGTACGTGAGTGGGGAGCGCACTGGGTGCAAGTTTGTACCTCTGAGTTGGTGATTTGGGGATTCGCTTGGGGCATCACTGCGTGTGCGCTCCGAGCGCGCGTTAAAGCACGCGTGTGTGTTTGTGCGCCTTCATGAATGAGTGAACCGGCCATCCTGCTAGGGAACCTGCGCAGTTCGTGGCGCTGCAAGAACTGAAGCCACTCGTGGGGTCCCGCTTGCAGCGCTGGAGACAAAAGCGCCCGCGAAGCGGCCTGCGGTTTCGTTTTCCGCCGGCGATCGGCCGGGGCAGTGGCTGCAGCGCGGCTGGGCGAGTCGGAGGATCGCCGGGCGCCGGCGCAGCGCTTCCCGGGGCGGGGAGTGAGGGGAGGCGGTCCCTCTCGGGAACTTACGCCGTCCTGCCTCGAGGGCCGGGAACCCAGTCGCTTGCTCTGCCCACGCTGGTCACGACCCAAGGCCTTCGCCACCGCCGCAGCCCAGTGTGCTGGAAAGACCGGGGCCCTGGGCGCATGTCCAGCCTAGCCGTCCGGGCCTAGGAGGTGGGAGCCAGCGCACCGGGTCCAGGTCGGCAGAGGCGGGGCGGGCTGTGCAGCCGGGACAGGGCGGGGGCCGAGAGGGCGCGCGGGGAGGGATCTGGGGGGCTCGCTCTGGCTGAGTAGCGGCGGGGGGGGGGGGGATCGGACGCTGAAGGCTGCTGGGGCGCAAAGGCGTGCAGCCCCCCGGGGGGGGGCGGTGCCGGGCCCCCTAACGCGCGTGGCCTCCCGCAAGGAGGAGGAGGAGAATCGCGAGCCAGGGGAGGGCGGGCACGCGGGGGAGGCGCGCTCGGGAGCCGCAGTGACGGCAGAGGTGCAGCCGCCCCGCGCAGCCCCCTCCCCTCCCTCCCCTCCTGCTCCTCCTCCTCCCGGCTCGGCCGCGCAGAGCAGCGGCGGCAGCGGCGGCGGCAGCAGCCACCCGATGTCCGCGCCCGACAAGCAGCAGCCGCCGCACGGCGGGGGCACAGGAGGAGGCGGCGGCTCGGGCGGCCAGGCCATGGACCCCGCGGCGGCGGGCCCCACCAAGGCCAAGAAGACCAACGCCGGCGTGCGGCGGCCGGAGAAGCCGCCCTACTCGTACATCGCACTCATCGTCATGGCCATCCAGAGCTCGCCCAGCAAGCGCCTGACGCTCAGCGAGATCTACCAGTTCCTGCAGGCGCGCTTCCCCTTCTTCCGCGGCGCCTACCAGGGCTGGAAGAATTCGGTGCGCCACAACCTGTCACTCAACGAGTGCTTCATCAAGCTGCCCAAGGGCCTCGGGCGGCCCGGTAAGGGCCACTACTGGACCATCGACCCAGCCAGCGAGTTCATGTTCGAGGAGGGCTCGTTCCGCCGGCGGCCGCGCGGCTTCCGAAGGAAATGCCAGGCGCTCAAGCCTGTGTACAGTATGGTGAACGGGCTGGGCTTCAACCACCTCCCCGACACCTACGGCTTCCAGGGCTCGGGAGGCCTCTCCTGTGCTCCCAACAGCCTGGCGCTGGAGGGCGGCTTGGGCATGATGAATGGCCACTTGGCGGGCAACGTGGACGGCATGGCTTTGCCCAGCCACTCGGTGCCACACCTGCCCTCCAACGGTGGCCACTCGTACATGGGCGGCTGCGGTGGCTCTGCGGCCGGAGAATACCCGCACCACGACAGCTCGGTGCCCGCTTCCCCGCTGCTGCCGGCCGGCGCCGGCGGGGTCATGGAGCCGCACGCTGTCTACTCCAGCTCCGCAGCAGCCTGGCCGCCCTCGGCCTCCGCAGCTCTCAACACCGGGGCCTCCTACATCAAGCAACAGCCTCTATCCCCTTGTAACCCAGCGGCCAACCCCTTGTCTGGCAGCCTCTCCACGCACTCCCTGGACCAGCCGTACCTGCACCAAAACAGTCACAACGGCCCGGCGGAACTGCAAGGTGAGTGCAGGGGTCCCCAACCCCAGACCCCTGACAGCCTGTGAACTAGTCTAGCTCCTAGAGCGTTAGCCCCAACTCTGAGGGGGAGACAGCAACCCACTGGGATGCCTTTGGGTATCACTGCTCTCTGACGTGTGAGTATAGTTTGATACCCTCCCGGTTTAGGCTGGTTTAGTTTCTATTCTGGCTTCTCTTTGCTGACTGCCTTAATCCTGACCAGGTAGGCCCCATTCTCACCCAAAATATTCAGAACCCAGTACTCTTAAGCCCATTGGGGCATGTGGGTTCCTTCGCATCTAGCAAAGGCCCCCTGTATGTAATCAGAGGCCTAAACCTGGCCAGTAGGCCCACCTTTCTGATAGTCCTCATGCAAGGAGTCTGTGTTAGGCAAGAACTGAAGAGCGCTCAAGAGTTAGGCCCAAAGTAAGAGTTAGGCCCAAAGCGGCCTGGGCCCAACACTGAGAGGCTCAGCCCAAGCTCTTCAGGAAACCTGGCCTGGTGTGAGTTCAGGGGCATTTTGTGCCGACAGAAGCTGGCCCATGTGGTGACTGGGCCCGGAGTTGAGGATCCGAGTTACAGGCCCCAATGCCCTTTGTCTTTCTGGACCCAGGTTTCAAGGACCCTCAGTGCCCACCCCAGACTCACCTCACTGAGAAAAAAGATAGCCAGCACGCTCTACTCTTAGCCCTTCATGTGTAGCTTTCTCCTTCCCAGCCTAGTAGAAATAAGCTGTCAGGGCCCCTGGGAGGCAAAACACTAGGCAGGACATGGTGGGCCAGCTCTCTTCAGGGTCAACCCCCAATTTATGCCAAGTTAAAATCCCATTTCCACACATCCTGGGCACTGCCTGTCCTCCAGGGGGGACCGTTCTGGGTTGAAGGTAATTGAACCTAGCCCATGGCTCTGAAGCTTGCTGACCCCACGTTGGGCCTCTCCCTTCACCAGGGTGGAAGTGACCGCTTAGAAACCTCAGGCTCTGGGGCAGGCTCCGGGGCATCAGAAGCCATAATTGCTTCCTCTGCTGTCCTCTTCGAAGAAGCCCTCAGCCAGGGCAGGCAGTGTCCAGGCTGGAGAGGCCTGGGCCAGTTGGAGCTTCCCCAAGCAGGACATTTAGCCAGTGTTCTAGTATGGGTCCTGGGATGCACAGGGAGGGGCCATTCCTCTTCCCGAGTTCTGTCCCCACTGAGGGCTCGAAAATGCTGGGGCCAGGCAGCAGCGTGCCTGGTCAGCACAGGGCTTCTCTGGGCTCTGGACTCTCGCCTTAGAAGCTAATATTTTGCTCCCCGTCCTTGCTACCGCCTCACCCTACAGGCATCCCTCGGTATCACTCACAGTCACCCAGCATGTGTGACAGAAAGGAGTTTGTCTTCTCCTTCAATGCCATGGCGTCCTCTTCTATGCACTCAACCGGTGGAGGATCGTACTACCACCAGCAGGTCACCTACCAAGACATCAAGCCCTGTGTGATGTGAAGCTGAAGCCACCGTGGGCCCTCCAGCCCAGCCTGGCCGGCCCAGGGACCAGGAGCCCACTACCACAAACTGCTTTACTCTGGAGGTATAACCGTCAGCAAGAGAAAAGGGCCTGTCCCCTTCCCTAACGGATTATTTGGAAAGAAAACCCCAACACCGACCTGGCGCTGTGGTCGAAGACTCCACCCCCACTCCCTCACTGATTTCTAAAAAACAGTGACCAGTGGGGCCAGATCGGACTGCAGCTGTCAGTAAATAAATACTTATTTTTCAGCCCCCCCCCAAACAGCCACGAAGGTGCTGTGTCGAGTCGCCAGCTACATGGAAAGGATTCTGCCGAGGTCCCTCCCACACCAAGGGACAGTTTTTAGAAGCACGAACGTGTGAGACCAGTCATTATCAAATACTTTTATTTTTGATTGAGTATTTATCTTTTAATTTTTAACTTTTTTGAAAGAATGTCTTGAAGTGCACAGTTCTCCCCTCAGCCATCCCCCCCCCCCCTCCACCTTGGAAGGAGGAAAGGACCAGGTGTGGCATCCCCTTCTCCCAACCTGGGGTCTCCTCCAGCTGTCACAGGTGGATCTTCATGGGAATGACGTGGATCCCCGGAGCCACTGTTTGTCTTTCAAAAAAAGAAAAGGAGCTGAGAAGCTGCCCCAGCCTCTGTCCCTTCCATTTTCTTCCTCCAGCGTCTTTTGGAGTTGCGGTTTTGACTTCTTCAGTGGGCGTTTTTTCTGTTTCCCAGTCTCTACCGTCGGAAACAAACACAAACGGAGGTTCGCTCGATCAGGTGGTGTAGTTCAGGCGCTCTGACACCGTAGACAGGCTCAGCCTGTTATTTATTCCGCTTTCTTTTCCTAATCAAAACACCACGTAGCTCTGCCCTCTCAGTATTAATGGTGTGACTTGGTTGGCAATATTTGCCGTGTAGAGTTGTTGTTTTTTTTTTTATTTGATACCCATTGTAAATTTGAAACAAAGAACAATCTGTGTAAAAACAAATTCCCATATGTTTTATATAAATATATATGAAATGAAGGACTGTCCCCTTTTAGTATTTTGGCCGCAGAAGTGCGGCGTCTGTGACACATATTTTAAACCTTCTGCACTGTATAAAAAGGACAATCCGAGGGTATGCTTTTTGTGTATTTTTTTCCTACAAAAAGAACAAAAATAAAAATGTGTAACATTTGTACCTGGCCTCTAAAACTCTTGTTGCTAGAAATAAAGTGAGTGGCTACTTTGTTGGAGGTAATAGACCAACGCATAGTGGATCCTGGGAGCTGAAGCTCCCAGGACAAAACAAAGCAAATCTTTAAGTCTAGGTGAATCTCAACACCCACCCGCCCCCATCAGTCTTCCGTTTTCACTCTTCATTCACATGGGAGTAAAATGGGGTCACTTTCCCCTTCTGCTTCTGCTTTTTTGAAGATGAGCAGCCCTCTGTTGTCCTTCTAAATGTCGTTTCTTGGTTTGAAGAAATAATCAAGCATTTAAAGAAAAAAAAATGTAGTCTTTTATTCCAGGGGGGAAAAGCAAGTGTATGTGTATGTACAGAGTTTTAAACATATTTACACATAACTTTTTCTTTTTTTTTTGTTTTGTTTTGTTTTTGTTTTTTCTTTTTGGAGACAGGATTTTTCTGTGTAGCAACTCACACTGTAGCCCAGGCTGGCCTTGAACTCACAGAGATCCACCTGCCTCTGCCTCTGCCTCTACCTCTGCTGGAATTAAAGGCGTAAACCACCACCGCCCAGGCTACAAACTTTTTCTGCTACCTTGAGCCCAGTTTACTCCAGGCATGAGCTTTGACCCGTCTTGCATTCTGTCGTTGATAATTAAGCAACTTCAAAGGTTTGTTGGTTTGTTTGTTTTATTTTGCCTATTTTTAAAATTGCCTGATGCTCTTCTCCGATGGACTTTTGTAAAACCCAGTCAGGAAGAGACTTTTCATCCGTGGGTGTCCAGGGCTACATCCATGTTCCCTCTCCTAGCGTATTTGCCCTCTAAATCGTATTTTAACCCCCTCTTCTGGAGACAACGAACAGCTAAGCTCTGGGCTCCCCTGACCACCATCTCCATCGCCAACCGCCCACCTAGGAAAACAAACACAATAAGCTGCATTGTTGGTGCCTCGGTCCTGACCCACCGCAGTGTCTGTGCACTGTGGGGTCATGCCTCAGAAGCTGCTTCTTCTCAGATTTGACATTCTGGACGGGAGGGTAATTTCTCCGGTGCTCTGTTACATCAAAATTATCAATAAACTCCTCCGGGCAATTAATGTCCCAAACTAACAGCTGTCTATAAAACCCAGATAAAGAGGACAGGAAAAGGCCGGAGCTGGGGCCTCTGCAGCATCGAGCGGGGGCTGCGGTCTCGCTGCTCTCAGGTCCTGCGGCCTGGAGCAGGTTCGAAGCCAGGGGGAGGCTCTGTCCTCCGCATTCCGAGACCTCCACTCGGGCCGGAAAGCAGGTCCAGGGAAAAGTCCCTAGGCCCTAGAGCCGGGCACCCCCTCCCCAGGGCTGATTGCGCTCCAAGGAGGACAGTGGAAGCACGGAGGCGGCCGGTGCCGTGGCTTCTGCGCCCAGGATCCGTGTCTCGGCGGCGGCAGCGGCAGCGGCGGCGAACCCCAGCTTCCGGCTCATCGCTAGGCTCCTGTGCGGGTTTCGCGGTATTTCCCAGCTCCCCCACATCAAGGCCAGCTGAGTGGAAGGCACCCACAGTGGCCCCTGCAGAACTGGCCAGGGCCCGGGGGATGGGGCCCGGACTCCCCCTTTCGCCTGAACTGACTGACGCTGGAGGGTGGGAGGGAAAGTCCGGCCTTCCCCAGAGGAGGGCCGGGCTCCAGGCAAGCTGAGAGGGCCAGATTCGGCCGGCAAGATCGCCTAACCCGCTTTGGTTTCCCGCTGCCGCTTTGGTGGTGCCAGGGTTTCTCCCGGGCTCATTCTGGCTTAAGTTCGTACATGGTGGGAAGGGCCTGCCGCTGTACCCACGAAAGCACTCGGGCACGTGCAAGTCACAGGCTTAAATTGGTACCAGGGCCTCTGAGTGGCATGGAATTGTGTGTGAGTGCTTACTTACTGTTAGCGCAGACTGACCTGTGTTAGTTATCTCCAAGCACCCTTGCAGAACGGTCAGAGGCCCCGTGTGTGTTTAAGCCTAAGGCAGAAGGCCTGGAGATGGATGAGCCGCCAGGAGGCACAAAGCTCAGCCCCGTGGGTGAATCACACGGTCCCCTCCACAACCTCCTCTTGCGGACCTGGGTGCACAGCCTCTTAGGCCCCGACTCTAGGTCCCACAGACTTAGTCGGGAGGAACTGCCGGGACCAGACCACAGGGACCGACTGACCGTGAACCCACGCCCAGTTTGACTTTAGCTCCTAGGTTCTAGGGGGCAACAGGGTGAGCTGTGGTGTGCAGGTGCCTGTCCTGAAGAGGTGTGATCTATTGTCCTTTCTCTTTGGGACTGAAGGGTCTAGGGCAGGGAAGGGTTGGTGCTGCACCCAAATCTGGCTCCCTGTCTGTCAGAAGCGCATCAGTAACTGTGTTCCTAGGAGGGAGTGGAAATACTGACCGAGAGTCCTTGCCACCCTGGAAAACCAAGCCACCCCGCTTTGCTTTGCTCATCTCTGACAGTGTCCCAGTGAGATGGGGCAGTGATGTGCTCAGGTGGAAGGGGACACAGTTCCCTGGCACCCAGAAGGGAGAGGGGTGGTCTTCAGACTCCTGGTGTTTCTCACTGTAGGGATGGGGTGGGGGTGGACAACAACATGTACACACCAGTCCACACTGTCCAGGAGCTGCCTCTTGGGTGCTTCCTATGAGCACCCAGTTTGGAGATGGCTAAACAGTAGTTTTGGGCCTACTGAGACTCCCACACAAACTACCAGAATATTCTGACACCTGAGGGCCCTCGGGTAGGGAGAAGAAAGGATTTCATTCCTGCTGGTGGCTCTGAGCGCCCCACCACATGTAGCGTGAATCTTAAATGGTCTTATTAATAAGAGCAAACCCAGAGCCAGTTATTGGGGTGAATGCTGGAAGATCAGAGAGGCAGAACAAGCCACAGCTACCTCACCTCACCAGTTCCTCAGCTGATCCTGTTTCCTCAGACTGGAAACCTGAGTCCTCATCCAGAATGAATCTCAGCCTGAAAGTTTAACCAGCCAAAAGCTTCTAGTTTTTGGTCTTCACGATTTATATACCTTTCTGCTTTCTGCCATCACTCCCTGGGATTAAAGGCTCACTTCTTGGGATTAAAGGCGAGAGTCACCGTGCCTGGCTGTTTCCAATGTGGCCTTGAACTCACAAAGATCCAGACAGACTTCTGCCTCTGGAATGCTAGGATTAAAGGTGTGAGTGCAACCATTTTCTAGCTTCTGTATCTAGTGCTTGTTCTGTTCTTTGACCCCAGATAAGTTTATTAGGATGCACAATATTTTGGGCAACACAATACCACCACAACCACATCAGGGTTCTTTTATAGCATGTTGTTCTCTAGAGGAGGGGCAGGGGTCTCCACAACTTGACAGGGGTCCTCCCCTCAGCTTGACAGGGATCCTGGTAAGGGCTGAAGTGTGAGTTCCTCCTCAGAGTCCTTCCAACCCCAGGCGACCCCGCTGAGGTGGCTTGGTCTGGCCTCTGCTGCTCTCTCCTGCCCACCCTGGCTCCAGTGGTAGTTAGGGAAAACTGGGTGCCCTGGGGAAATAGGCGGCATTCAGGAGACTCTTGCATCCTGGTGGCCTTCTCCAGAGGGGACACTTTAGCCCACCCTCACAACACCCCTTAGGTAGCTCTCAGCACCCCCCATCCAGGCATGGAAGTCAACCTCAGAGAGAACGCACAGGCGCTGGTGTAGACTAGGAGAGTGTGGGATTGGGGGCTCAGACCCTGGACTCTCTGACCCCAAAGCTCATGCCCTGTTTTCTTGGATAACCCATCATCAGTGGAGAGGAGAATGTTGAAGAGAGGTCCCTGACCCAGCCCAGGCTGGCCTCCACTCTACACAAGGGCCGCCAGACCCTGCCCAGCTTTCCCACTGAGTCCAGGAAAGGCTGCTGCGGGCTCTCGGTGTATGGTCAGACTGGGGACTCCAACTTCCCTCCTGGAGTTACAGAAACTGCCGTTCCAGTTTTTCACCATGGCTCCCTGCCTGCTCCCCTTCTTCCTTCAACCCCTTGGTACAGTGGAAATAAACACCAAGCAAAAGTTGACACAAGACCAGAGAAGCTGTGGGCGGCAGTAGTGTGCGGCTGCCTGATTCTGTTTCTCCGGGTAAGGGGAGGAAGGGGCCTTCTTTCCTGCATGTCCAGGTGGGGCCGCTGCCAGTCTCTGGGCCGTTGGAGAGATGAACAGATGGGTCAGGGACCTGTAACAGTGAGCTTTTTTCCTGCACTTCTTCACTCCCCTTCCCTTCCTCCATCTCTCGTCCGTCTCTCCTCCTCCTTTTCTGTACTGAGGATCATCCCCAGTGTCTCACTCTTAGGATGCTATCTACCATAGCTCTCTACTCCTACCCTTATAATGATTTCTGGTGTGCTTTGACAGACCAGAGAGGGATACAATCCACAAGAAGCAACAGGATGGGTAAAGGGCTATTGCCATAGTGTCCATGGTCACTGACTGGCCATAGGAAAGAATCCCACTCTGCAGAGAGCGTGATGGGGTTACCCAGGCGGGATTGCACACTTGTTCTGTTCAGAGCAGGTGCTGGGTCCTGCGGCTGTTTCTACCATCAGGAAAGCTCATGTGACTCCCCTGAAGGAATGTCACTGGGCCTGGGCCACCCAAGGGACAGTTGGGTGGAGTAGTCTGAACAGAGCTGAAGCTAGCCCTACTGAGCCCAACCACAGTGCCTGCATAGCCCTTTTGGTGGGCTGTTTGCCTGGGCAAGGCAGACAGCACTGCTGGGACCTAGTCCATATTACTCTATCATAGTTCTGGTGTTCAGTGCCCTCATGATGACACAGCATGGTCTGGGGGAGGACTATGTGCTGAGCCTCTCTGAGCATCGTATTAAAACTAGTGACATCACGGGGGGGGGGGGGGTAGACACACATGTTCCCTGACTGTCCGGGTCATGGCCATGTGGAAGAATGCCGGGTTCTTAGATGTCCCTGAAAAAGGACAAGTCGTCTATCTTAGGGAATGTGTCCCCAAAGCAAGTTCTAGATAGGCACACTATGTCTCTGGGTTTCTGTGTGACAGGCATGGGCTTGGCTGGACTGAGTTCTCACCGGACCTCCAGCACTGGCTCCAGTCGTTAGGCTGGGTCAACAGAGCTAGGCCTGTGTGAAGGAAGGAAGCAACAAGAGGACCAAGAGGACCAGAGGGGTAAACCCTGGGGGTGGGGGGGGGGAGGGCAGCGGATGGGCAAGGGGCGGGGCAGGCTGCACTTTATCGTGGTGTCAGTACAGGAAAAGAGAGCTCAAGCCGCCCTGGGATTTTGCCCCCGCTATGTCTAACGAGGAGACAGCGCCACCTGCTGTCCACTTCTCACAGTTCCTGCTAGAACTACAGAAAATGGATTTCGCCAGCCAGCAGGCATGTATGTCCAAAGGAGTGGACTCTATTTCAGACCCTTAGACTTCAGTTTAGGGGAAGTGGGTTATTTTTGTTTGGAGCAGAACTAACTATCTTTTCCTAGTTACATAAACAATAGGGCTTTAGAAAAATGGACTTCAGAAAAATGGAGCATAAAGTCACTTCCAGCCCCATTCCAGGCAGCTTTGCGGTCCCTGAACACATCCCCTGGACACTGAGACCATGTGGCCCCCAGAGAAGCAGATAATGGACATGCTGTTTTGGTGGCTCCTAGCCAAAAGGTGTGGTTCCAATCCTGACTTTGTCTCTTCCTAATTTTGCTTCCCTCCTGTGATGTGTGGGTGAATGAGAAGTATGCTGCCAATCTCAAAAGGGTTAACTCTGAAGAACTCAGGCACAGAGAGGGTGAGCCCTGCCTGAGGTCACACAGCTAGAGCACACTGCACCCCTCCACCCCCCAGGCCATGTGTGACTTTGACTCCAAAGTCTTCAACCACTCAATGTTCTCTGTGTTCTGACAAGCTGCTGCGGCTTCCAGTTGGCCTGGAGGCCCTGCTTGTGGTCAGGAGATGAGCAGGTCAGTGTTCCCCTGGGGACAGCCTTTTTGCATTCCACCAGGCCAGGATCCAGGGATCCAGCCAGTGCTGGCCTGAGACCCTTATCTGCTACCAGTGGGTTTGTCCAAACTGCAGGTGGGAGCGATGTTGGATTTACCCACAGCTCAGCACCTCAAGACCGATGTTTACCGCTTCCAACCACCAAAGTATGGAGCATCCACACCACACTGGCACGTGTCAGCTCCCATTTCAACCATCATGATTTATGGCTCTGGAAAATAAAGGGCTCCATTCACAGGAGGCAGCCCTTCCTCTGTGAGGGAAAGAGTGCAGCTCCTCACCCAAGTCTGCTTGTCTGAACATCTCTGTGGCAGTTCCCAGTAAAAACCTTGGGTGACCCAGACTCTCTGGGGCTTGTCAGCATGGAGGGATCAGAAGAGCTCCAGGGTCTTTGGGACCTGCAGTCTTGCCCACAGGAGCACCAGAGAGGCAGGGGCCACAACCTAGAGGTGAGAGGGTTGAAGGATGCAGGATGGACCCAGCACAGTGGGTGACCCTGACACCCACGCCACAGACCCAAGTCCATGTTTCCTCTGATTTTTCTCTCCTGCCAAATGGCCCCGACTTGAGCCTGACCCTGGGGGTAAAGAGCAACCTGGCTGCGCTCCTGGGACCTCAGCTGCCCAAGGAACCTGCATTTGCAATGATGATGCTGGTTACGGTACACCCTATATCTACTCTTGTGAATTACCATTCTTTAGAGGAAATATTGATCTATACTTTAATACATGATTTGTGTGCCTATCATTATCTGTGATGAGAAGTGAAACTGCATGACTGGTTACCAAGGAAGCATACACTTGCCCTAAGTTTACTGGCTTATAACACTAAGTCATCTCGTGAGGTTATAGGGCTGCATCTGTGGGACCAGTGAGGGCTCCCTGCCCCCTTGGCCCAGGATCCCTTCCAAAACAGCACACCATCCTGGCAGTGCTGAATGCCTGGTCCTCTCCATAGGGCAGCCCAGCATCACCACTGCATGGAGCTGGTCCCCAGCTGACAAGCCAAACATGGTGTGACTTAAGCCAGGTGTGGGGGAAGACTTCCGGTGGGGAGAGCTGAAGCACTTCTAGGGAAGATGCACCAAGGTCCCTTGGCACTTAGCATCCTTGGGAGAATAGAAGAGAGCTCCCCTCTTCCCACTAGCTGCAAGGAAAGGGAGCTCAGAGTGTAAGAAAGGCAACAGGAGCAGTACCCACTGAAGAATGCAGAGGACCACAGGCTGGGTGTCACCTCCATGTCAGCCCCGATGATACATGGGTCCTACGCCTGCAAAGCTTACTTTGCAGAAAGGCTCTGGAATTTTGAAATTCGAAGCTGGGCGTGGTAAGAGACAGAGGCAGGCAGATCTCTGTGAGTTTGAGGTCACCCTGGTCTATGTAGCTAGTTCTAGGTCAGCCAGTGCTATACAGAGAGACCCTGTCTCAAACCAAAACAGAGCCAGGAGTAGTGGCACATGCCTTTAATCCCAGCATTCTGGAAACAGAGGCAGAGGAAGGCAGGTCTCTGAGTTTAAGGCCAGCATGGTCTACAGAGTAAGTCCCAGGACAGCCAGGGCCACATGGAGAAACCCTGTCTCAAAAAACAAAACACAAATAATGAAACTGAGGTTCTTTTTAGGTTCTATTTGGGATGTTAGTCGTGGAGCCCAGATAAAGGTATACAAGCATGGCTGCCTCCTTCATTGATTTTGCCAGGAGCTGGGCTATGAGAACAGGAACCTCAGAGGCAGCGTCACACACAGACCAGGTGTCCGGGATCAGGGAAGGCTGCATCAGGCCCAGGTGTCCGTGTCCATGTGTGAGTGTGTGTGTGTGTGTGTGTGTGTGTGTGTGTTGGGAGGAATCAAGCCCAGGTGATGGGACCCAGAGGGCAGCATCAGGCCAGGACTAGGAGGTGAGCCTGAGTGTTGGTTCCTTCTACAAAGGCAGAAAATTTCTCAGACCACAGAAGACCAGCAGCCCCGTGCCTTTAAATGTGTTTCCATGGGCATGGCCATCCAGAGTGCCAGGATAGACTGTGGATGTTTGTTGTGCTTCACCTAATGTGACAGACTAGTTTTACATTGCCTGGATACAAACTGGAGTCATTTTGGAAGGGGGAACCTCAACTAAGGAAATGTCCCCACTGGGTTGGCCTGTGGGCAGGTTTTTGGTGCATTTTGATGGATGACTGGTGGGGGAGGGGAGCTCACTGTAAGCAGTGTCACCCCTAGGTTGGCAGTCCTGGGTTCTACGAGCAGGCCTAGCAAGCCATGGGGGTATGCAAGTGAGCAGTCCTCTTCCATGGGTTCTGCATCAGCTCCTGACTTCCTCTGATGATGGACTTTTGCTTTGGCCATGGTGTTTTATTACAGCTACAGAAACCCTAAGACGCCTAAAGTGACCCCTAGGCTCAGCAACCTCTTCTCTGGCCTTCTATCCTTCAAGCCGCCATCTGACTTCTCAAAATGATGGCTGCTGCTGCTCTGGCCCCTCCCCCTGGGGCATCCTGGCTTTTCTATTAAGTGTAGCTTCACTATGACGGCAGGACAGGAGGGGATGTCACCAGCATCACCTGGAACTTTGAACCTTGTAACCCCAAACCTCATCTCCAATCCAGGGCCTAGAATCACCCAGAAGCCAGCATTGGGAGGGTCGCCCACTGCATTCTGTTCCCATGTTCATGTGTGTGTGTGCATGCGGAGGAGACCAGAGGTCACCTTCTGTTGTCCTCTGCCCTTGCTGGTGACAGTTCCCAAGTATCTGCCTGCTGCTTAGCTTCCCGAGGAGCTTCTGATAGGACCTTACTGGACATGCTGGAGCTGAGGCATCTCTCTGTGGCTCTGCAACCACTTCCTGTAAAATTCATCTCACCTACAGGAGCCTGAGCTGCTTATCAGCCAGAGTCCCAACTACTTATGAGTTTTACTGCTGTTACTGTGTGAGTGAGTGTGTGCTGTGTGTTCAGTTCATGGAGGTCAGATGAGGGTGTCAGGTATCAGCAGCTGAAGCTATGGGTGCTTGTGAGCTTTGTGACATGGGTGGTGGGAGCTGAACTCATCTCTGGAAGAGCAGAAAGGGCTCCTAACAACTGAGCATCTCTCTAGCCCCTGCTGCTTGCTACAATTCTAAAAGCCTAGTTATAACGGATGCTGGGAAAGCCATTGGTTTGCATCTTCCTGCATTAGCTAGTTTCTCATCACTATGAAGATGCCCAGAGGGGTTTGGCTCAGCTTCAGGTATCAGTCCGAGTCATGGCAGGAGGCTGAGGCTCTGTTCTCATCAGAACAGCCAGGATACAGGGCAAGCACACACAGGAAGAGGCCAGTGTGCTGGCTAGTTTTATGTTAACCTGACACAGGTTAAAGTCATCTGAGAGGAGGGGACCTCAATTAAGGAAATGACTCCAGAAGACTGGGCAGCAGACAAGCCTGTAGAACATTTTCTTAGTGACTAATGTGATAGGACCCAGACCATGGTGGGTGGTGCTACCCCTGGGATAGTGGTTCTGGGTTTTCTACATAAGCTGGCTGAGGAAGCCTTGTGGAACAAGCCACTTAACAGCACCCCTCCACAGCCTCCACATCAGTTCCTGCCTTCAGGTTCCTGCCCTGCTTGAATTCCTACCCTCACTGTTTTTGATGATCAACTGTTGTATCGAACACTGAGCAAAATAAATCCTTTCCTTCCTAAGCTGATTTTGATCATGGTGTTTCATCACAGCAATAGTAATCCTAAGACGGTCAGGGTGAGATCCAGCCCAAAAGACCAATTTCTTCCCAACAGCCTAAACCATTGGTGAAGCCAAGTACCACGTGGGTGGGTACCATGGAGGGCCCAGAATCATGCAACAACACTTACCTCAGCACCTGACAAGAGTTCTTTCTTTTTATTATGTGCTATATGATCACAGCAACAAAGGATGCAATGACTTTGTCACCTGTGGCTCGCCAGCCACCTGGGGAACAAGACTGAGACAGGGTACACCCTGCAGCACCCACCAGGGCTGAGACCAAGGGCACCCAGGCTCCAGTGCTGATGCCACTTTAACAAATACACAAGTGGTTCAGATTGTGTGTCAACACATCTGGATTATTCTGGCCCGAAGTGATAAGAGGTCCATACCATTTGGGTGACCTGAGTGATCATTTGACTGGAGTCAGGCTTGGCTGATTTTTGGGTAAGGGTCATCTCCCCATTCCCCAGCTCTGATGGACCGCTCACACAACATGGGATTTCCTGAGTTGCTCATGCCCTGCTGGTCTGCAGCAAGAGGGTGAAGACAGCTCCATGCTGCTAACCTGCAGCCACAGTCCCACAGGGGACATCAATGCTAAAAGGGACACAAAGGGCAGGCGAGGACCCAAATGCAGGCAGAACCCTGGGGAAAGCACAGCAAGGAGAGGATGAGATGGCCAGTGGCTGTGCTGGGGAGGAGAAAGAGGGGAGGCTAGGCCAGCAGGTGCAAGGCCAGAGGCCAGCACAGCTCAAGGCCTACTTCCCATGTCCACTCCTCCTACCACCTGTGACAACTTGGAAGGGATTACTGAACTAGCACAGTGTTCTCTCTCCCTCTCTCGGTTTATTTGAGACAGGGTTTCTCTGTAGCTTTGGAGCCTGTCCTGGAACTCGCTCTGTAGACCAGGCTGGCCTTGAACTCAGAAATTCACCTGTCTCGACCTCCTGAGTGCTGGGATTAAAGGTGTGCACCATCATCTCCTGGCTCTAGCATAGTTTTCTAAGGCTGGGTCCCTGCAAGGAGATATGTGTCACAGATTTTTTTTTTCTTTAATATGTGAACAAGGCTGGGTCGTGGTGGCTCATGCCTTTAATCCCAACACTCAAAAGGCAGAGGCAGACCGATCTCTGTGAGTTCAAGGCCATCTTGGGCTACAGAGTGAGTTCCTGGACAGCCAGGGCTACACAGAGAAACCCTGTCTCGAAAAAAAAAAAAACAAATAAATAAATGAACAAACAAAAAATAGGTGAACAAGGCCTGCCCTTCTGGGACAAAGGACAATTTTAATGGACAGTATGGAAGACCCATTGGTAAAAATAAGGAACTTCTCAGGCACGCACATTTGAATGAGTCAAACTCTCTTCCTAAAGGCTCATTCTGACTTTCTGCCTAGGATCCTGGCACCAGTGCTACCCTCCTCCTTCCCATCCTCACAACCCTAAGCCTGTTGACTTAGAGCTGGCAGCCTGGGTAGACATGATCACATAAGGGCACTGTGGTGTTGCTGTGCTCCCCTCTCCTGTTCTGCTGGATGGGGGTCTGCAATGATCACAAGGACAGCCTTCTGGCTCTGCTGCCTGCCCTCGATCCCCGCCCTGGCCTCTTCTCTGTGGGCCTCTGTTACTTTCTCTCCTATCCAAAATCAGATCTCCATTCTTTACCTCTTGTCCCTACTGCTCAGCCCCTAAACCTTCTGCACCCAGAGAGCATCACATGGACTTCACAACCAGAACTGGAATGGGTCAGAATGAGTAAGAGCTCACAGTATCCTGAGAGTTGTGATGTATTGCTTGCTACACATCCCCACCCATCAGGAAAGTTTGGCTCCTCCCAGGAAGACAGCATATGCCTCACAGAGCAGCAGGCTACCATCAATGGCAAACTGTCACATGCCAGAGACATCCCAGTAACAGAGAGGGCATGGCTCTTCTGCTGAGGACTGCTCACCAGGTCATGTATCCCTCTGCTGCCCCAGTGCCACCCTCAAGGTGTTGGCACCAAGATGTAGGCCCTGAAGGCGGGAGGCAGCCTGCTGGGCAGCAGCTGAGTCTGCATAGTGTAGAATGGCCCTATGCTGTGGCCCCTGCCAGGTAAGCCTCAGGGGCACTGCCCCCAGCTCCTGGAGTGCTCTCTTCAGCTCACGTACACGAGCACTGGAGGGCAGGTTTTCCACACGCACAGTGGCAGCTGGTTGGGTATCCACCCCCTGCAGGGGGCTATGGGACCTTCCTAGGGCACCTGCTTGTGACTGTGGTATATCCCGGGGTCTCCTGATAGTGCTTGGAGCTGGGCACTGGCTGTCAGGCTCAGCTTGAAGAGTGACATCCTTCCCGGCCCGCTTCTCTCGCTCACGGAGGCTCCTGAGTACTGGGATTTTCGTAAGCATTTCACAACTGACCTGAAAAAGACAGGTGACCTCAGTTGGTCTTGGGGTGTCCAGGGAGTAGTCACACCAAGGCCACACCACACACTCAGGAGGAATTCTGGCAATGTACCACACCATATGGATGAAAGGATGCTGAAGGGCCCAGCAGTCTTTGGGGAGCTAAGACTCCACTGCATGTTTAACTTTATTTAGTTCTGTGATGCTGGGGGTGAAGCACAGGGCCTCACGTAGGCTAGACAAGCACTCTACCACTGGGCCACAGCCCAGCCTGTGGTGGTACTGTGTTCCCCAAAATATTGTGCACCCTAATAAACTTATCTGGGATCAGACAGAACAGCCACAATATTAAACATACAGGATAGGCAGTGGTAGCACACGCCTTTAATCCTAGCATTCCAGAGGCAGAAATCCATCTGCTCAAGGATACAGCCAAGCATGGTGACTCAAGCCTTTAATCCCAGGGAGTGATGGCAGAAAGCAGAAAGGTATATAAGGCATAAGGATCAGAAACTAGAAGCATTTGGCTGGTTAAGCTTTTAGGCTCTGGAGCAACAGTTCAGCTGAGATTCATTCTGGATGAGGACTGAGACGCTTCCAGTCTGAGGAAACAGGATCAGCTGAGGAACTGGAGAGGTGAGGTAGCTGTGGCTTGTTCTGCTTCTCTGATCTTCCAGAATTCACCCCAATACCTGGCTCCAGGTTTGATTTTATTAATAAGACCTGTTAAGATTCCTGCTACACCAGCCATTTCTTATTTTGAGACAGGCTTCATCATATTGTCTAGGCTTGTCTGGATGTCAAACTTGCCATCCTCCTGCCTCAGCATCCAGAGTGTCTAGAAGATAAGCCTGCAATACCAGGCCAGGCCTAGATTCCATTCCTTAACAGAAAGTCACCAGCCTGTAGCTCTGACCCCACAGCAGCCTAAATGAAATCCTGACATCCTGAAGCTGCCCAGGTTGTCCCTTCATGTGCCACAGTGAGAGTGGACTGGGCCTCTATCTTCCTGGAGGAAAATGCTGGAGTTCCTTTGTGGGCCATTCACTCAGAAGAGAATCCTGCAGTCAGTGGTATTAACACAGGCCACAGAGGGCAATCCCTGCCTACCTCCAGGAGAGTGAGGGCTCCTATGGTACTTGCTGCTGGGATGGGGTCCTTTACATGCCCAGGAGCATCTCTTGGGTCAAACTGAGGCCTTGCCATACACACAGTCAGGCAGGTACAACACTGAGTATGACTCATGTAGCAGTGGGTCACCAAGTTGCTAAATGAACAGCTTGTTAAGCTCAGTGTCAGCCTGGCGCTTTTGCACAGGCCACCTGTTGTCCTGCCGAGTTGGTATAGTTGGTCACCAACATCCCAACCACCTGCAGAGGCAAGGAGAGTAGATCAGCATGTGGGCACAGCATGCCTTGGAGGATGAGCTGGGTGCCTGGTCCATGTGCAGACATGGCTGGAAGCATGTGGACCATCGGCAGCCAGTTTGCAAGTGGGCTGCCTGGCCTGAGCTGGCAGATCAGCCTGACAGCAGAGCCAGGCTCCATGGCAGGGTTTCTTGGGGTTTTTGTTGTTTGTTTGCTTGCTTGTTTTGTTTGTTTTGTAGCTTTTGCTGCTGTTTTATTTTTTTTGGGGGGGCAGGGGGATGGGAGTCTCACTATATAGCTCTGGCTATCCAGGAACTCACCCTGGAGACCAGGCTGGCCTCGAACTCAGAGATCCACCTGCTTCTGACTCCCGAGTGCTGGGATTTAAGGCGTGCGCCACCATGCCCAGCTCAAGGCAGGGTTTTTACAGTGCACACATCAGATCAGCACTCAGGCTCTGGGGTTGCTTTCCTATGAAACCAAGCAGCACAGGAGCTATGATGATGGTTTCTCCTGATGCTCTGGCTACCATGGAGTCAGGCATCACTCCTTTGTGGAACAGCCTGTTTTGAGTAGGGAGTGATGACACCCAGCATAGCGTGGTTCACTTCTCCACAAGTCCCAACCACACTGGCACTGCCATTTTCCAGCTGCTTACATTAGGGCTAGCAGAATGCAGTTGGTGCCACTGCCCAGGCTGACAGGGCATTCTGTTTTTCCTAGCTGGCAATTAGGAATGGTCATTATGTTTTGTCAATGTGCCACATGAAATGAAAATTCAACTTGTTAATTAAACAGAAAACAACATTTTATGTTCTAAAACTAATCATTCCAACCTCCAAAAATTAAACTCAAATTTGATTTTCATGTGTCAATCACCTAAAAGTTTGCAATCCCTTGTAGGGGCTGGCAGTGTAGGCTTGTAATCCTTGCTACTTGAGAGGCCTAGGCAGTGAACCCTGCCTCCAAAATAATAATCAGCAAAGGACTGGGAGGTAGCTCCGGAGCAGGGTGCTTACCCAGCACCACAAGGCTGTAAGTCCAACCCCACAGAACTGCAAAACCAAGGAAAAATAAAAACCTCCAGGATATGGTGGCACACACCCTGAGGAATGATACCCAAGGCTGACCTCTGGCCTCCACACATGCACATACATGAACACAAATGCGCACACGTACGTACATACATATGAACACACACACACACACACACACACACACACACACACACACACACACTGAAAAACTCTACCAGGAGAGCCACTACAGTAGGCCATGTCAGCCACAGTAATGACCCACCTTGGACCAGATGATCCCTGTTGGCTTTGGGCGTGCACAGCCTGTAGCAATGACCCTGGTGGGAGTGATGATGTAGTCAATGGTGAGATCGTGGTCCTCCAGAAGAGCCTCAGGGATGTCCACGACCTGGACAGAGTAAAGCGATGACTAGTCAGGTTACAGCAGGGCCCTGAAGGAACTGAGCAACTAGATAGACAATCTTCAGTGCCTCATCAGTCAATACCTCTCACAACATGATGCAAGGATAGGTATTGTGGAATATTATTTTAACTATGTGAATATGCGTTACATTTGTATATGTTGTGGCATAATACTTTAACTAGGCAAAGATGTGTTGCATTTGTTTATGCTACATTTGTTTAACAATGTAAAGACGTGTTGCTGTTTCACCTTGCCTGCCTAAGGTGCCTGATTAGTCTAATAAAAAGGTGAACAGCCAATAGCTAGGTGGAAGAACAGATGGGACAGAGAGACAAGTAGGAGGAGGAATCCAGGCTCAAGAGGAGAGAGAGAGAGAACAATGGAGAAAGAGAGGGAGATGTCTGGGGCCAGCCGGCCAGACACGGAAGAAGCAGGAAACATAGGACATGAAAGAAAGGTTAAAATAAGTTATAAGAAGAAAAAAAAAATAAGTTATAAGAGGTAGTGGGACAAGCATAAGCTAAGGCTAAGCACTCATAACTAATAAGTCTTTGTGTCATGATTTGGGGGCTGGCAGTCTGAGAAAGCCACTACAAACAGGTGTCCCTCTCCCCCTCCCTCTCCTGGAGTGGCCGAGAGGGCACCAATGACACATCCGCAGCACATACCTGGCAGTCATGGACAATGGTGACAACCGGTGTCCCTTCGTGGACAGCTCCCATCGACACCATCATGGCATATTCAAGATCAGCATAGCCTTCTCCCTTCCCAATTCGCCAGCCTAAGAGACGAGGTGGGGGCACAGCAGAAGTGGGTCCTGTCAGGCCTCTGGGAAAGGATGGGACCTAGTGTTCCTGTTGTCCACAGCAGCCCACAAGCAGCCCTGGAACATGAATCCATGGGCACCAAACTATCAAAGTGCACAGTGAGTAGGAGAGTCTCAAGCTCGCACTTGTGTGCCAGTCTTGTCAGCAAGACACAGTGCCAGCGGCCGGGTGCTGCATGCAGCACAGCTGCAACCAGCACTCGGAGGCCCAGGTGGAAGGACAGAGAGCTGAAGTCAAGCTCTGATCAAAACCAAGCCACGAAAGGTGTGCGTGTGAAGACACAGAAGAGGTCTACTCCAAAGGGCAGGGTGGAACGGCCTGCCTCAGGAAGAGAAGCCAGATGCAAAGAGGAGGCCAGGCAGAAGCACACAGGACCACAGCAGTGAGCAAGCAGTAACAGTCTCTGGCTCCCAGTGTACCTGGGTTCTCCTCGCCTGGAGTCTGGGTACCATAACAGCATCACCCCAGGAGGAAGCACACACCAAGATGCCTCTCTAAGATAGGCCTGCCTGAGCTCCTCTGATGGAAATGGGCATGTGAAGGAACAAGAAAGACAATGGGACAGAAGGGCAGCAGACAGTATGTGCAGCCTACACAGCGGGGTGAGCTGAGAGGAGATCAAAAGGCCGGCAGGAGACCCCACTGTTAGTGTCAATTGTCAACCTGACAGAGTCAAGCATCACCAGGGAAACAGGCCTCTGTATACACCTGTGAGGATGATCCAGATTGCATTAGTTGAGGTGCAAGGCTCACTCACTATTCTGCGGTACTCATGAGATTCTGGACTGACTAGAACAGGACTATACAATTGACCAGTACAGTGGCTGAGGTCAGGCATGCAGAGCTGAAAGACTGTCCCGGGGAGGTTTCAGGAACACTGACCGACGACCCACCGACCTGAACAGCCTGTCTCTAGCTTACCTTTCTCAGACACAGCAACAGATCCCACCACAATTAAATCCACAAGGACACTGGAATCCAAGCTCACAGGGACACTGAAGTTCCGCACACCCTATAAAGGGGAATGGGAGGCTGAGCTCATGGTCTCAGAGCAATCAGAGTGGATGTGACTCCCGCACTACCCTACAGGAGGCAGTATCTTAGGACAGCCAGTTCCAGGAACAATTTGAGGGTGTGTCTTCTGAAACTCCTACCCCAGGAAGATGGCCAGAGGGAACTAACCACATGAAGTCACAGAACACTAAAGCCAAAAGAGCATCATAGGTAGAGTCAGGGAGCCACACACAACCAGGCCGGACCCTGCTGAGCCACGGGAGCTGCATGGCACAAGCACCCCAGGATGGATGTTAGAAACAAGGACATGGGGGTTATGCACCTTAAGCCAGACATGGTCTGTACCCCTGTGTGGTCATAGCTTCACACAAGGCACTCTTGCTCCTGCATATGTACCCCAAGTACACCCACTCATCCCGGTGATTAGAGGCCTATATACAAAGTGTGAAGGGACTGCACCTGTGTAGCAGGTCAGAGAGACCTGGCAAGTCTCTTTTGGGATCAGTGCACAGCCAGGGCGGGTCTCCCTGGAGCACATCACAGTGCATGCCTGAAGCACCCACTCTGTTGGAGCCTTGTGCCGTCCCTCTCAGTGGCCATGAAAATAGGTTTCTCACTGCCTGAGTTGGGGCTGGGGACTGACCACTGCTCTGTCTCTGAGAATCCTGAGCTGTGACAGGCTTGGGATTGACCAGAACTATGGTTTTATCTTACTTTTCAACTTTTTTCTTTTTTCCATTTCCTTCAGTGCTGGGATGGAATCTGGGGCCTCACACATGCTGGAAGGGCTCTAGTGAGCTGAATTCCACCCCATCCCAATATTTTTTAATATTTATTTTGAAATGCAGTCCTGCTATAAAGCCAAGGCAGGTATGAATCAGCAGCCCACCTACCCTAGCTTCCCCAGAGGCTGGTTCCAAATGCACACCACCAAATCCAGCCCTCCCTAACATGATCCTCTATGCACACATATTTTGTCTTTATAGCATACTGTACTTTTGTAAGCCATAGCTAATTCTATTTTTTTCAATAAGAAAAGTTATCAATTCAACCTCAAGGTAAAAATCCCTTTACAAAGGATAAGTAAAATGACATATGATTCTTAAAAACAAAAACAAAAACAAAAACAAAACTATCAAATGATATTTAATGTAAGATGCAAATCCTGGTCCTCAAACACATCAATGAATTTACAGACTCCAGTTTAGCTGGACTGTGAAGTGTCTGATGACGTGACATTATGCTCCTGTCAACAGTTACAACTGACAGGCACTTTCCAGCCTGCTTGGCAAAGAGGGCCCATCCTGCCCTCCACTGCATCATGCTGCCCTCCACTGCATCATCTAAACAGGTGGGAACAAGCACACATGCACAGCACCAAATCTACCACAAGAGGGCACCAGAAGGCCTGATGAACAAGCACTTCTAGCAGAACCATCTATTCAAAAATCTACTGCATGGGCAGAACTGTTGAGTACTTTAACACTGCTCTCGTGGCTTTGTGTAAACTCCACGGTGTTCTATTTTACAGTAAGCTGACTCATGACGACGACCCCCCAGGGAGAGGGCTTCTAGCACTCACCTGGGAGGTGGCACATTTCCTTAGTATGTCTTTAGTGGCTCCAGGAGGTGGTGTGATCTTATTAAACAGCCCTGTCCTCAGTCGTGGCGTCGGGACGAGCAGGGTCTTTTTGCTCTTTAAGGGGAAAGACAATCAATTACACAGCAAATGCAAGTTTCCCCAGGAAGAAAGGGAATCTCAACTAAGGAACCTGAGCACACCTGGGCTGCTTCCCCTCTCATGCCTGGTTCATGCCGCTGGGGGAACTGCTGGTGACAGTACAGTGTCCACCCCCAGTATCCCCTCCCATCAGCAATGACTCCTGATGCTCCTTGTTGTCCTCACTGCTGTATGGGGTGTCACTCAAGTTCAAACTCCATGTCATTGCTTGGGAAGTGAGGCTGACACTTCTGTGTCCCCAGGAAGCCTCCTTGAATCTCATGGGCCAGATCCTGCTCAGCTTAGAGCACCAGAACAGGAGTTCCACATCACTGTTCCTCTCAGCACCAAGGCCTTATGACCTTCCTTACCACACAGTGTGGGAAGGCGTCCTACATAGCTGAGGCTTCTGCCATGTAACGTGACAGCAATGGAGGACCAGTAAGTCACTGCACGGCATCTGGCAGTGCCAGGCTGATTTCCAAAGCCCCTGTGCCTGACATTCAGTGCCAAAAGCAGCAGCAACCTTGGTTCAGCAAATCTATGTCAGTCATCACATTACATTAACTGTGTCGTTCAGTGATACCTTCATGGCTCTGCCTGTATTCACTTTAACTGCTTTGGTTATTATAATTGATTAAGAGCTATGAGCATTAAAATGCACACCAAACTCTCTTCTCATACTAAATGAGATGATATAAAGTAGTTTGAATCAATGCTGGGGGTGCTCTCTTTTTCTTTGAGAAGTGGTCTATACGTTTGTTTGTTTGTTTGGTTTGGTTTTCAAGACAGGGTTTCTCTGTGTTGCCCTGGTTGTCCTGGAACTCACTTTGTAGACCAGGCTGCCTTCCAAGTGCTGGGATTAAAAGTGTGTGCCACTACCACCTAACTACCACCTAAGACAGTATATTTATAATTGAGTTTTTTGTTTCAAGGAATTAGAACATTAAAAATTAAAATTGCAGTCACAGCATTTTACCTAGATACACTGCACACACTCAGCGGTCACGTGGAGGTTGAGCTCTCATGACTGAGGGCAGCTTGGGAACGTGGAGTTACCTGCAGTGCCAGCAACCGAACACCTTCCAGGGGCTTATCAGGGTCCACTTTCACTTCCTGTGTCCCAGCAAAGACTTCCAGATCTTTGATGCTTTGGCAAGCCAGGTAAGACCCCTAGTTAGGCAGAGACAGTGCTGGACTCACCTCCAGCACGAGGAAGCGGGCATTTCTCTGAGGAGCGTCAGGATTGACTTTAATGGTTCTTGCCACACTGAAAGCATGCAGGTGTGGGAGATGTCCCGCAGCATGAGAAGCACCCTGTGTGAATGTAACTACACGTCACCGTGAGGACGCGGGCCAGCTACAGCTTAGGGATCACATCCCAGCATCTACCCAGATACAGGAGCCCACATTCCCCCAAGGAGACATTTCAGAAAGAGCACAGGATGGAAAGGGACTAACCCAGAACTCAGCTTTTTTTTTTTTTTTGAGCTGAGGATCGAACCCAGGACCTTGCGCTTGCCAGGCAAGTGCTCTACCACTGAGCTAAATCCCCAACCCTTTTTTTTGTTTGTTTTTTATTTTTTAAAGATTTGTTTATTTTATGTGTATGTGTGCTTTATCGACTTTATGCCAGAAGAGGGCATCAGATCCCACTATGAATGGCTGTGAGCCACCATGTGGGTTGCTGAGAATTGAACTCAGGACCTCTGGAAGAGCAGCCAGTGCTCTTAACTACTGAGCCATCTCTCCAGCCCCAGAACTCAGTTTTTGTTTTGTTTTGTTTTTTTTAGACAGGGTTTCTCTGAAGCTTTGGAGGCTGTCCGGGAATTCGCTTTGTAGACCAGGCTGACCTCGAACTCACAGAGATCCACCTGCCTCTGCCTCCCGAGTGCTGGGATTACAGGCGTGCACCACCACCGCCTGGCAGAACTCAATTTTGAAGGGAAGAAAACTCTAAAAAGAGCACAAATCCCAAGAGCAGAGTCTGAAGAACTGCCACAAAACGGAGCTCATATAAGCACCACCCAGCCAAGGAGCAGGGTGCACAGAGACGACCTTCACCAGCATCATTCACTCCAGAGACCATGAGCTCATCCTGAGCTTCCTGTGCCCTCTTCTCTGCACTCCATGTCCATCTGTCCCCCACAAGGCATAGAAACAACCAAGACCAGAGGGAGGATGGTCTCCAGGGGCCCTGGAGTCTAAAGCCAGTTCATCCAGAACAAGAGCTAGGCCAGTGTAGGGAGAAGGTCCAGGCAACATGGGGTGCTGGTGGGCACCAAGTCCTAGGCCAGCCAGGGCCTTGGTCTATCTTCACAAAGCACTTCAGTTCTATAGTGATATTTTATTTGTATTGAAATGTGATTTTATTTGTATGTCAATAAAGTTGCCTTGAGGTCAGAGAAAGCCAGAGCAGAAGCCGAGCAGTAGTGGGGCACGCCCTTAATCCCAGCACTTGGGAGGCAGAGCTAGGCGGATCTCTGTGTGTTCAAGGACACAGCCAGCATAGCAGACACACGCCTTTAATTTCAATACCAACCATAGAAGACCTGGAGGTCTGTACAAACAGGCAGTGACGAGGAGGTCATGTGGCTGAGTTACAACCAATGAGGGAGGAGAACAGAAAGTCTTTAAATAGACAGGACGCACAGAAGTAGGTCTCTTGCGGAGAGGAGGAACCGCAGAAGCAGTGAAGGGTAAGGTTTTCTGCTTTGGCTCTGACCTCGTGGTTTTTAACTCTGCAACTGGCTCTGTGTTTCTTATTTAACAAGCAGGATACATCTACACAGTTCTCTTCAAAAAGACAAAGCAAAGACCACAAACAATTTATGATGCATGCCCCCTCCTCCAACCTCTCTGTCTGTCTGCCTCTCTGAGACATGGTCTCACGTAGCCCAGCCAGACTTCCAACTCACCATGTAGCTGTGGACGACCCTAAACTCCTGATCCTCCTCCTGTCTTCCCAGGGCTGGGATAGCCAGCTTGAGCCAGCACCTGGCTTACTTGGCCTCTTTCAGGCGAACTATTTTCCATGCAAACTATCAGCAATAGTCATCTCGGGTTGACTTATATTTTGAACAGTTAAGAAACTGAGGCCCAGGGCTTCGGGAAACATGATGCTTCTCTGGGCACTAAAGGCTGGGCTTCCTTCTAGGGGTTCCATAAGCCCCTCCATAAGTGGCTGAGGGAGGCCAGCTCTGTGAAAAGCACTGGTAGCACCTACAGTCTAAACCCTCCACTTCCACAGACAGGCTGTGCCCCACTGGGTGATGGAGGGAATGTGTCAGAACACAAAGAGCCCTCCAAGCCCTCTTCTGCCTTGGCTCACTGTGCCTCTAAAATCAATCCCAGCAGAAAGCAGAGGGGCTGTGTCACTGATTTTACTCTCCCAGAGAAAGCCTGATCCCCTTCTAACAACACCAGGAACACTTCTGTACCTTAAAGTTGGGAATCCTGTGATGAACAGGTCTGGGAAAGTCAGCTAAATCATGTGATTCCATATAGTCCCAAATTTGTTCACGGATGCCTTGCTTGGAGACACCTATGACCAAAAAAAGGACTGTGACTTACTGATAAAAAGCAACCTCACAGTGCACGTGGCCACTTGTATACCTGTCCTCGTGACAACACCCGTACAGGAGTTTGTGTCCACACCAGACCAGCTTAAGGAGCCAAGTCTCTCTTCACGCAATGGAAATAATTAATTTTCTCTCAAACTCCTTCACCAGTTGAAAGAAGAGCTCCTACTTAGCCTCCATTTCTGCTAGAAATGGGAACATACTGTAAGGCATAGCTGTGAAGTCATTTGTATTTTCTCTGCAGTACTGGGGGCTCCAGCATAAGGCACTCTACTGATGAGCTACACCCCTTTTTGAGGAAGGGTGTCACTCTGTGGCACAGATGGGCCTTGAACCTGAAATGCTCTTGCTTCAGTCGCCCAAGTAGCAAGAGGTACGAGTGTGTACCACCAGGTTTGGCTAGAATGTAGTCTTTTTAATTTGACTGTGGGTCAAATTCAGGGCTTCAAGTTAAGCCAGCACACTACCACTGAGCCACACTCCCAACTTATCCTTTTAAATTGTTAAACCTCACAAAACCGGTGTATAGGAAGCATATTTGTCTTTCCTTTTTTTCTCTTGTTTTGTTTTTGGAGACAGGGTTTCTCTGTGTGGTTTTGATGCCTGTCCTGGAACTCACTTGGTAGACCAGGCTGGCCTCGAACTCACAGAGATCCGCCTGGCTCTGCCTCCCAAGTGCTGGGATTAAAGGCGTGCGACACCACCGCCTGGCAAAAAAATAAGTCTTTTTTTTTTTTTTTTTGAGCTGAGGATCGAACCCAGGGCTTTGTGCTTGCTAGGCAAACGCTCTACCACTGAGCTAAATCCCCAACCCGTTGTCTTTCTTTTTAAAACATTTATTATAAACGTGTGTCCGCATTTGTTTACGTGTTTATGTGCATAACCAGCAACTGCAGGGGTTGGGGGCATGCAGGTGCCAACGGGAGACCAGGGGCCAGAGGTCACTGGGTCCCTTTCCTTGGAATTGGTAGTGTGAGCTATCTCATACGCTTGCTGGGACTGAACTCCAGTCCTCTGTAAGAGCAACAAGCGCTCTTAACCACAGAGCTTTCTGCCCAGCTCCAACTAGTTGTCCTTTGTAAACTCTGTGGCATCACAGGGTTTGCAAGGGCAGATTCCACATTGGCAAGTGGATGCATTCCAAACTTTCGCTGCTTGGTACATATGCTTCCCCGTTTAAAATGCTTTGTAGCGCGGGGCCGCGAATACGCTGCGGCTGAATGATCCCACCTCCCATCCTCACCCCCGCTCTGGCTAATTTAAACGTGTCTAGCCCCACTGGGTGAGGGTCGGACTGATTCTCCCTCGCGGCTGTCAGCCTGGGCATCACAGCCCTAACAGGACGAGTCGCACCCTCCACACGCCACGTTCGGACTATGGGGTGCCGTCCCAGCCTCGGTTTCCCCCACTGCCCTCTGCGTTCCTCACCCGTCAGTGCCTCCATGGCCTAGAAACGTCACAACGCGACGCCTCTCGCCGCTGAAGCTGGCGCTTTCAGTGACGTTAAACGCCTGCGCTTCGAACTGCGCCCGCGCACTGAGGCTGCTGGTCTCTGGGGCACAAGCATGCGCAGTCGACGCAGCGGTTGCGGGTTCCCGCTCTGGGGTCCTGTTCCTCTCTGACTTTACACTTGCCAAACTCTGCAGAAGCACTCAATGCCTCAGTGGAGTTGAGGTCGCCACTGAACAAGGTTGCCCAGGACTTCCCAGGGGCACATAAGCACACAACATGCATGCTTTCGTATTCTATGAATCATATACAACACATATAGGGCTGACAAAATGGCTCAGCTGGCACAGGCACTTGCTGCCAAGCCGAACAACTTAAGTTCCATCCCCCGGGCCCACTGTAAGAGACTGGTATTGACTCAGGATCCCTAAGACCAAGTTCTCAGCACAAGGGAGATTTATTTGCCCCAGGGCAATGGAGGCAGGGAATAAAAGAGACAAGCGCAGGTCAGGCAGCACTCGGGGGAGGCAGAGCCAGGCGGATCTCTGTGAGTTCAAGGCCAGCCTGAGCTACCAAGTGAGTTCCAGGAAAGGCGCAAAGCTACACAGAGAAACCCTGTCTCGAAAAACCTTAAAAAAAATAAATTAAAAATTAAAAAAAAAAAGAGAGATAAACACAAGAGATTGAGGATGAGAGAGAAGGGACCAAGGGAGAGGGTGCAGGGGTATTTGCGGAGGGGCGGGGGATACAAAGGACTGCCTCTGAATAGAAAGGAGACAGCCCCAGCACCTGGGAAAATAGTGGTTTGTAAGGGTACAAGGGGAAACCCTGTGTTAGGATGAGGTGTTTAATTTTAATTGGGCATGTTAATTAGGTGAGCCAAAGAGGGCTTTGGATTTCTGGACTTCAATTCTTTGATAGCTGGACCTTGGTAGTCAGCCTCAGGAGGAGGAAGTGGCCAAATAAGGGGATAGACCTTGGTGGTCTATGTAATCTAACCGTTTTTAGAAAGGCAGGGGGAATGGGGGAGAAAGGCAAGGCCTGACAGAGCCATGTTTGCCACGCTTCAGCTGGCCAGAGTCTTCACCCACATAGTGGAAGGAGAAAAAAACTGACTCCCTAAAGTTGTCCTCTGACCTCCACAAACGGTGCTGTATTACGAATCCATATACATATATCATGCACATACACAAAAATACATAGAACATGCATATACATTGCATATGCAAGTATGTGTAGACTTATCTTGCATGTACATCTGTAGAGATGCCGCTTGAAATTCAAAGTTAGCAAGGAAACCTGTATATAGGAATGGATCTGAGACGGGGAACACCTGCTATGATTTCCAGCTTCCTGTGTCTCAGAACAAAGAATAGTCCCAGGGACACATGGTTAGATGTAGACATACAGAGTGTTTATTAAGGAAAGGAAAGACACTCTTGAAATGGAGAGGGCGGTAAGCTGGGGACAGCCAGAAGCTCACAAGTGCTGGGCCCGAAGGCTTCGGACACCTCAGGGTCATTTATATACACCCACTCCAGCCTTAAGCCATTTCAGGCCTTTTGGGTCATGATGTGTTTCATGCTTGTGGCCAGATAGAGAAGGGTTTCCAGGCTTTATTATCAGCTGGTCTCTTTTATATGGTGTGTGTGTGTGTGTGTGTGTGTGTGTGTGTGTGTGTGTGTGTCTGAGCATGTGTGTGCAGATGGAAGTTGGGGCAGCCTCAGGCTTCTTTTTCACTCTTCCTTCTAAGCTACTATAGCCGTACCTGCTGGCCTCTGCTGTGTGTTTAAAGGTGGCAATAAAGAAATAGGCTGGTTCCCAATGCAAGGAGGCATGGAGGTGCCTTAGAGAGTGACCAAAGCTGCTCTGTGTTTGCATATAGTCAGCACACTGTGCGTTTGGAGCATCTGAGTGGCTAGGGATATCAGTTCAGTCTATGATGGCTGCCCAGCTCCCCACCCACCCTGGCCTCTGCTGGAGGATTCTGTTGTTTGCTTTGCAGGTTACCTTTGTTTGCACCTTGAAGAAATAAGTCTCCCCTGAACTTTTCCCTCCCTGTGAAATGTGACCTCATGGCTGCCATCTCCACTGATTCCCTAGTTGGTCAGTTTGTTAGCACTCTGCCCTTCCTGCCTACTGATCATCAGAATGATTGGTGCACTTGTTTGTTTGTTTGTTTTTTGTTTTTCTGAGATGGTTTCTCTGTGTAGCTTTGGAGCCTCTCCTGGAACTCACGCTGTAGACCAGGCAGGCTGGCCTCAAACTCACAGAGATCTGCCTGCCTCTGCCTCCCAAGTGCTGGGATTAAAGACGTGCGCCACCACCGCCTGGCCTTTTTTTTTTTTTTTTTTTTTTGAGACTGGATCACATTATGCAGCCCTGGCTGGCCTGCAACTCATCATGTAAACCAGGCTGGCCTTGAAATCACAGATCTACTTGTCTCTACCTCCTGAGTACTGGGATCAAAGGTGTGCACAGCCTCACCTGGCAGGATTCGAATTTTACTGGTTATCATTTTGAAGTTTTTGGTTCACAGCCAAAGCCACAGAGAGTCCTATATGCTCCTTCCCCATTGTCACACCTCTGCCAGAGTGGGAAAGCTGTCATACGAGCAGTCCACACAGTCAACTCACGGTCACCCTGGTACACAGCACTCTTGCTGGGGTAATCTAGTTTCCTGTGAAAGATGGGAGTGGGGGAGGGGACAGTGTTTCAGGGATGGGAAATGGGAACAAAATGAGAAAGGAAGAGAGTAAACTTGAATTTGGATCCAGCAGAGACATGTTGTGGCTGAGAGCTGAGGGTGTGTCTGGACAGTGGGATGAATCAGGGCCATGGCTGCTCATGGAAGGTCACCAATAGGAAGCTGCTAAGTCACAGCTAGAAGGTATATACAGCGGTGTGTAGGCAGGTGGAGGGGTCAGGAAAACAGAAAGTCAGGAGAAAGGAGGAGGGGAGTGATGGAGTCAGGAGGCTGATAGACTAAGGGGTGTCACTACTCAGGCTGACTAATGGCAGCAAGAATGTCTAGGATTCCTGGGATTGCCAACATGTACAGTCTCCCATGGCAGGCCAGGCACTGATGTCTGCTGCCCGGAGCCTGGGAGAAGACCATGAAGAGCAGAACCAGGGAGAAGTGCCCAAGAGGAATATCTTAAACTCAGGAACTGGGCATGCTGTTGGAATTCCCCAAGACTTAGTGTTTCCCTTCTCCTCCTCCTGGTCCTCTTCCTCCTCCTGCTTTTCTTCCTCCTCTTGCTCCTCCTGTTCCTCCTCCTCCTGTTCCCCCTCTTCCTCCTGCTGCTCCTCCTCCTCCTTCACCTCCTTTACCTCCACCTCCTCCTCCACCACCTCCTCCTCCTCCTTCTTCTCCTCCTCCTCCACCACCTCCTCCTCCTCCTCTAACTTCCTCCACCTCCTCTCCTACTCCTTCTCCTCCTCCTCCTTTTTCTTCTTCCTCCTCCTCTTCCTTTTTTTGTGTTCTCACTGATTTATTTGTTCACTTTAGGCTGGCATACAAAGACACAGGTTCAGTCTTGGCATCTCACACACACGGGTGGTAATTCTTCATTCTCTCTTGCTCTCTCTCACCCGTCCTCTTCCCATTCCGTTGATCTCTTTTGTTTCCTATGTAACCCATCTTTCTGATTTCCTGGCATGTGTACTCCATTGCCCTATTTCCCACCTCTCTTAAGATCTCTTCTTTCCTCACGATCGCCTTTCTAGTCTTGTGACCTTCAAACACCTATGTACACATATGAAATTTAGATATTGCATATGAGAAAAAATGTTTGTCTTTCGGAGACTGGATTATTTCACCAAACAATGATTTTGAGCTCTGTTCATTTTTTTCAAATGTCAGGATTTCGTTTTTCTTTAGGGCTACATAATCTGCTTTTCTTCTTTCTTTATTATCAATATATAAATTAGAATATGGAATCAATTTAAGGTAAGATTGCATGGATGTCTGGCTTCACTTTCTACCCTACAATCTTAGTCTTTTAAATGGCTTAAGCGATGTTTAAGCATCTTAATGAAATGATCCATTGTAGTGGACAGCTGTTGCCTTTGCCTCCACTCTCTGTGTTTGTTCAAGCTATCCTAGCATAGATCCTCCAGCATTGGCCTCCGAAATGCTGGGATTATAAGTGTTTACTGTAGTTGGTTTTTAATTTTTAATTTTTTGGGAGGCCCACCACCCAGCTCCCAAATAAATACAGAGACTTATTCTTATTTATGTATGTCTGGCCTTAGCTTGGCTTGGTTCTAGCCAGCTTTTCTAACTTAAATGATCCCATTTCTCTTTAACTATGTTTTGCCATTGGGCTTTTTACCTTTCTTTATTCTATATGTCTTTCTTTCGTTCTTTTTTTTTTCTTTTTGTTTTATAAGATCTTTATTGACAGATAATTCACATAGTATACAATTTTCCTGTTTGCACAATTTGATAGACTTTAGTCCAGCATCCTCATAGGCCCATAACACCATCACCACTTCCTGTTTTAGAACATCGCTGTCTTCAATGTCTCTCTCTCTCTCTCTCTCTCTTTTTATTTTTTATTTTATTTTTGAATGCTGAATGCCGTTTTTTGAAGGAGGGAGGAGGTCTTAAATACAGGCTTACAGCACAATGGGAGGAGGGCAGAAGTTCACTTCCAATGTTTTACAATCTTGCATCTAAGCTGTTAATGCCCAATATGAAGGATATATACAGACAAGGAACTTCCCTTAAGCATTCAGGAGGCTGGAACACTGCAGGGAATTAGCTTAGGGAGGATATCAAGGTCAAGGTCAGCAAGCAAGGCAACAGTTACCCAAAACGGGGGCCAGTGACCTACAGTTCCCCCCCCCCCTTTTACTAAAATATGAGCTTCTGAATTAGGTTGCATGGGACATCAGCAGGTCACCTTACCTGTCATGAAGACACCTGCCCAGGCCACACAGGCGCTCTGTCTTCTGCTGGTGAGCGCCCCCCCAGGCATTACCCATCTCTGAATACTCATTATCATACAGGCTCAATCATGTGTGAGTTGCAGAGTTAACTGTTGCCAAAGATCTCAAAGTGGCGTTGGACTTGCAATCTGTGTGTTCAACACAGAAAAGACCAGCAGAAGTCCTAACCCACACATAGCCGGTAGGCTAAAGGCAGCTGAGCCATTCCCTTCCTTAACGAGCCTTACTGCAAATTTGGAGTACTTGTAAGGTGGTATCCCAAAAGCAAATGGAACTTGAGTTTGTAAAGTTATAACTTTCAAAGCCAATTGAAATGTATATAACTATTGATTTAAATTTGTCATGCCCAATAGAATGAAAGATTAACTAACTGTGGTAGCTACTTTTGCTGCCAGGATCTCCACTGTGCTAGCTGTAGTAACCAATTATGAAATGGCAATCCCAGAAACAGTAGTAGCGGTGGTCATCACTGTTATAACAGCAACAACGGCAGCAGCGATGTCGAATTCTCTTCTGGAGCGTGTGGGTATCCACTGGCATGGACACAACTCCAGGAACAGGAACCACCAAGGCCCATTTTTCTTGATCCCAGCATGACTTAAGCTGGCAGCTCTGCAAAAGAACAACTAAGAACCATAAAGAAAAAACAGGCAGCTCACAAGGAGCTGAACTAATGGTCTCATAATGGCTACATTCAGGCTCTCAAATTTTAAAGTATCTTCAAAGGGGGCTAAATGAATTTTAGGAGGCCAAAAAATGTTGCACAGAGCCACTCCTGAAAACTAGGTACTGCTCCAGCTTGAATAGGATTGTGAAAATGAAAATGCTTAGCTGGCATGCTACTGTTAATAAATGGAGGTCAGTGATCTTCAGTGTTGTTATCCTTAACCTCCAAGGTGTCTGGGTGACACGTTCTCAAACATACTTGAAAAAGCAGTTACCATACATTACTTTCTAGAGACTCCAACCGCATGGCTGCAGTTCCTAGGCTTATGTTAATGCTTGCCAAAACTGGCCATATTGGTCTCTCAATCCCCATTGGCATCGAAGGGGAGAGTCTTTCACAAAGGCCCAATAGATCTCTGCCATGTTGGGCTTCAGCTGCAGCCACAGGGTGCACACAGAGCTCAGAAACCCAATGAGGAATCTCATTGTCCTGAGGAAAGACATAAACAGAACCCCAGGCCCACACCAACACCAGATTGGGTCCCCTCCAAGTGTCAATAGAAAGATCCTTCTATGGCTCCAGAGGGTGATTTGCAACAGGAGCCCTCTGGTGCTTATCTGCAGTGGATACTCCAGCAGAATCCACTGATAAAAAATTTAAAATATATAAAACAAGGGAAAGAATAGAATGTGGAGCAGAATGATGAGCCCCTAGTTTCCCCTTTTTCCTTTAGCAAAATGTTTGTTTGTTTTATTTTTAAATAGTTCAAATTTTTCTTTTCTTTTTTTATTTTTTAGATTAATTAATTAATTTTTCTTTTTTAAATTTATTTTTCTATTATCAGCTTGATACAGTATAAATTCTTATCTTAGTAGTGTAATGTTTCATTGAGGGTTGCTCAGTAATTGAGTAAAACCAAATCTTATTATAAGCTACAGTCATCCTAGGGTCCCCCATGCCATATATATATAGCCTCCCTGGTTCTGTGGGTTGCAGTCTGATTGTTCTTTGCTTTATATCTAGAATCCACTTATGAGTGAGTAGACACCATGTTTGTCCTTCTGGGTTTGGGTTACCTCACTCAGGATGATTTTTTTCTAGTTCCATCCATTTGCCTGCAAATTTCATGCTGTCATTGTTTTTCTCTGCTGAGTAGTACTCCATTGTGTGTATGTACCACATTTTCTTAATCCGTTCTTCAGTTGACGGGCATCTAGGTTGTTTCCAGGTTCTGGCTATTACAAATAATGCTGCTATGAACATAGTTGAGCATGTGTCTTTGTGGCATGGTTGAGCATTCCTTGGGTATATGCCCAAGAGTGGTATGGCTGGGCCTTCCTTCACCTCTTCCTCCACCTTCTTCTCCTCCCCCTCCTGCTCCTCCTCTTCCTCCTCCTTTTTCTTCTTCCTCCTCCTCTTTCTTCCTCCTCCTCCTCCTCCTCCTCCTCCTTTTTTTTTTTTTTTTTTTTTTATTGAGACAAGATATCTCTACATAGTCCTGACTATTCTGCAACTCACTAAGTAGATCAGGCTGGACTTGAACTCAGAAATCCATTGAACCAGGCTTTCTTTTGGGCCACTAACTAGCTCCCAAATCATGACATGGAGATGTATTAGTTATGAATGCTAGGCCTTAGCTTAGGCCCTTTTCTTGCTAGCGCTTATAACTTAACCTCTTTCCATTCATCTGTCTGCCTTGGGGCTTTTTACCTTCCTTCCCTTCTGCATACCTTACTTTCACCACGTCCGCATGTCTAGCTGGTGGCTGCCTGGCTTTGGGTTCCAGGTGTGTCCCCCTCTTTCTCCCTTGTTCTTCTCCTCTCCTCTCCTCTTCTTGAGCCTAGATTCCTCCTCTTATTTATTCTCTCTGCCCAACAGCCATAACTGTCCCTCTCCTGCCTAGCTATTGGATGTTCAGCTTTTTATTAGACCAGTCAGGTGCCTTAAGCAGGCAAGGTGAAACAAAGCAACATGTCTTTACATCATTAAACAAACGCAGCATAAACAAATCTAACACATCTTTACATAGTTAAGTATCACACAACAATCCATCTGATTCTACCTCTCAAGTGCTAGAATTAAAGGTATGTGCCTTCATGCCTGGCTAATGTTTTCTTTTCTGCCCCTGCTTATTCTGGTCTTCCTCTTCCTCCTCCTCTTCCTCCCCCTTTTCCTCCTTTTCTTCTGCCTCTTTATGCTCCTTTGGGTGTTTTGAGACAGGGTCCTTACTCTCTGTCCTGGCCTTGAAATCACAATCCTCCTGCCTCAGCCTCCCAACATCCCTAGCACTAGGATTACAGGCCTGTGACACCACACCTCAGCTTGCATTTTCTTTGCCCTTTGGGGTGTGTGTGTGTGTGTGTGTGTGTGTGTGTGTGTGTGTGTGTGTTGTGGTGGTATTTCCTTTGTGTTCATATGTGAGTATGCTGTTGTCACCCTCATGAACCACCCACCTTGTTTTTTAATCGTCCCAAGGAATCTGCCTGTATCCACCTCCTGCTGGATTTCCACCTCCTGCTGGATTTCCAAGGGCATGCTACCACACCTAGATACTTATTCTTATTTTTTAAATTTTACCAACTGAGCCCTTTCTTACTCCAGAGACTTTCTAACTGGAACATGTGTCATGAAGGAGGGAATGATGGTGTCCTGTCTAGTGTCCTCTGGTTTCTAGAACAGTCATTACTATGGGGGACATGTTAGACTGTCCCTGAGACAGGACTGGGTCCTGGGCTATTGAGCAGCACCCCTCGGTACAGACATCTGATTACCTGGCCTTCCAGGACCTGCTCACTCTCCTGAAGCACTCTTAGATGAAAGATATTTCCCTGGAAGTGGGGAGGACACCTCTCCAGCAGATTTTAACAGTCATTCATTTCTTTATTCTGGAATGTGAGGCAGGAAGGACCTCAGGGCCCAGGACCTACATGGTGGAAGCATAGAACTGATGCCTGAAAGTTGCCCTTTGACCTCCACACAGTCACCTTGGCCCACATACATAAATGCAACACTTTTTTTTTTTTTTTTGGAAGCTGAGGATCGAACCCAAGGCCTTGTGCTTGCTAGTAACCCAGCCTGGCTGATGTGGCTGAGAAATGGAACAGGATCAGAGGTGTGTGTGTGTGTGTGTGTGTGTGTGTGTGTGTGTGTGTGTGTGTGTAGGGGGAAGTAGGCAGGTGGTCCTCACTGGAGGCTTCAGAGGAGGAGGCTGGGGAGCAGGCACCTGAACTTGAGGGACAGCCAAAGGTTCAGCAGGTGCAGTGAGTCTGAAGGGGGTCCTGGAGGAAGCAGGTGAGGGCAACCCTGGCTCTGTTACCCCTAAAGGTAAAGGGGAACCCCGTGGTTCAGGACAAGGGTCCATTGTGCCCCTGCCCTACTCAGTCCATGAGCATCCCTTTGTTCCTGTCAGGTCCCAGTGTCAATCTTAATGGCCCCTTTGAGTCACTGGTCCAAATTGGGGGACCTGAGTCTGGCTCATGCTCAGAGCTAGGAATGACAATCTGGTAGGCTGCAAAGCCCATAGAGACCGAATGTCCACCTCCTTACCCTTTTCTCTCCCTGCCCCTGGAGATGGTCAAGTTCCTTTCTGACCTCCCAGTGCAGGCTACCATGGGGGTCCACAACATCATAGCCATTCATGGCTGGAGTTTTAGAAAACCCCCAAACAGTGGCAGAGGGGACACTTGGTGACTCTTGATAAACAGTCTCCGTTCACTGCTGAGGAAAGATCTTCGCTTTCTGTCGTTTTTTATTCTGTTTTCAGAGTTATAATGATGTTTTGATTTGGAAAATTTCCAGAATGCTACAATGGAGGGCCTAAGTTTAAAAACTGCCATTTTGTTACATTTGTAGGACTCTGTCCAATTCCTATCACCTGTGTTAGTGTCGACTGTCAGCTTGGCAGACTCTATACCCACTTGGGAGTATATCTTTTTGTTTTGTTTTGTTTTTCAAGACAGGGTTTCTCTGTGTAGTTTTGGAGCCTGTCCTGGATCTCACTCTGTAGACTAGACTGGCCTTGAACTCACAGAGTTCGGCCTGGCTCTGCCTCCCAAGTGCAGGGATTAAAGGCAATGCGCCACCACCTCTGGGCTGTGGGGAGATTATCTCGATGGCATTAACTGAGGTGGGAGGATCCAGCACTGTAGACATCTGCGTCCCCTGACTGGAGTTCTGGAGTGTACGAAACATAATGGAGCTGAATATTAGCACTATGGCTTCTTAAACTCCTGCATTGTGACACAATCTCCCTCCCCTGCAAGATGAGGAACTGTGAGCTGAAATGAACTCTTTCCCCCTTAAATTACCTTTGTCAGAGTATTTGATCCCGGGCACAGAAACCAGGCTAAGGTGCCGTCATCAGGGAGTGTTTCCTTCCTCCTTCCTTTGCTCCTCCCTCCCCTCGCCTGCCCTTCCTTCATCCTCTTCCTCCCTCCCTCCCTCTGTCCTCCCTCCCTTTGCAATGCTGGGATGGCACTCTAGGCCTTGTGTGCTAGGCAATCACTTCTCTTTGCAGCACATCCCCTTTCAAATCTTGTCAGGGTTGCAGAGACTAGACATCAGCTACAGGCAGGACACGTTCTTACCTGAGCACAGTCCTATCTTACTCAGGGATCTTAACCCGGGGAAGAGGGCTATGCCACACACGCTCTGGGTTCCGATGCCCTCAGACCTGTCCTTTATTTGTTTTAAACTTTCTACCATCTACTGTCAAACACTGCATAGAGCTGTTGAGTTTCCTTAATGCCCTTTGACCTTAGAGAACCGAGCAGACGCCCTAACAAGATGCTCGGTCTTCTCTTAGAGACCAGGCCTCCTTGTCAGTTTCCTGAGACTGAGTAAGCAGTTTCTGAGGGAGTCATGAACAAGGGACAATCAATCTCCAACACCCCTGGCAGCAAGGATGAAGAGGCCTGGTACATGTAATACCAGGCCAGGCCAGGCCAGGCCTGAGCCATAGTCAGCAGATAACCAAATAAGGACAAAGCTTGGGACTTGTCCAGGCCTGCCCCCAAATGGAAAAACTGTAGCCTTAACCAACCCCTACTAGCCCTGACCAATTAGAATGTACTAATATGATTGCTGCTTGCTTAAGCCAACTGTGGATAAAATGACCTAACTGCTCTAGGAACTCCCCTTGGCTATACTTAAAAGGAGCCTGCGAGCTCCTCTGGGGTCATCGCCATTTTGCCTTTGTGTGGGATGGTCAGCTCCAGCATGCTGGAATGAAAAACACTCTTGCCGATTGCTTATGTGAATCTTTTGTGGGACTTCTCCGGGACTCTAACAGACCCTCCCATCTTCACCCCCCTTTCTTAACCATCTCAACTCCTGGAAAAGTCATTCTTAGTAAAATGAGTTTGAATCCATCAAGGGCTAAAACTTCTGTCCTGAAAAGGGTAATTTCTAGAAACCAACTCACCGGGCTGTTTAAAAAGTAGCTCTGAGGCTGGGCAGTGGTGTTCTACACCTTTACTCCCAGTACTCTGGAGACGGAGGCAGGTGAACCAACCTGGTCCACAGAGTTCGAGACCAATCTGGTCTACAGAGTGAGTTCCAGGATGGCCGGGGCTACACAGAGAAACCCTGCCTGGAAAAATAAATAAATAAACAAATAAATAGCAGCTCTGATGGGCCACTATGTACATCTTTAATGCCAGCACTCAGGCAACAGAAACAGGAATATATCTGTGAATTCCAGGCCAGCCTAGTCTACATAGTGAGACCCTGTCTTGAAAAGGGAGGAAAGCCTGGCGATGGTGGCACACGCCTTTAATCCCAGCACTCGGGAGGCAGAGCCAGGTGGATCTCTTGTGAGTTCCAGGCCAGCCTGGTCTACAAAGCGAGTTCCAGGGAAGGTGCAAAGCTACACAAGGAAACCCTGTCTCAAAAAACAAAAAACAAAAAAACAAAAGAAAGAAAGAAAAAGAAAAAGAAAGAAAGAAAAAGGAAGGAAAGCTCTCTGCCCATAGTTTCTTGTCTTGTCTTTTCTTTTTTTTGGGGGTTTTTCGAGACAGGGTTTCCCTGTGTAGCTTTGCGCCTCTCCTGGAACTCACTCTGTAGCCCAGGCTGGCCTGGAACTCACAGAGATCCTCCTGGCTCTGCCTCTGGAGTGCTGGAATTAAAGGCGTGTGCCACCACCGCCCAGCACAGGTCAGTTTCTAATTAGCCTAAGAACCCGGGACTCTTCTGCTATCTCGTTCCTAAAACTGAAGGCGTCTCCTGAGCCCAAAGGATGCTAAGGGAAGAGCTGCGAACAAAATCGACTTCCAGCTTTTCTGCATTGGTCCATGCTGGGCCTGGAAGGCAGAAGTCTCCGGGCCCTCCGGACCCTGCCTGTCATCACACATCCCAATAGTCAGCTCTCTGATCAACTTCCCAGCCCTCCTACAACACATCTCCCTGGACAGGCAATTTGTTCAACAGCCCTGTGGGGTGAATTCCAGCCTTCTAGCCAGCTAGGATGTGCAGAACCTCCTTGCTTCCCTGGAAATTTCCAGAAGTCTCAAAAGATGTTTTGGTCGCTCAGCAGCGTTGACATATGGCAAAGCTATGGAAAATGACTTTTCGTCAGCTAAGTGCCAGGCACAGTTAGTTGACTTAATCTTCTGAGTTTTGCATGTTTTATTCTTGCTGTGCAGAGCGTCCTGGAGTCCACAAGATGTCAGCACTTTCATTAGAACTAAACCTTTCTGGCTTTCCTCGCTTTTTTTCCCCCGCTGTAGTTCCCCAGTTGGCCTCACGATGGCACCATCACCCACGGAGTGAGTGTCTCCAGGTGATGGCCCCGGCGCCTGCAGAGGAAGAAGGGCCTTTGGGAAGAGGACGGGAGGCACCTCTCTGCCCTTTTCATTGCTTATTATTTGACTAACACACAAGGCTCCCTGGGGTCTGTTTTGCTTTCCTCTCGCTGACAAGACAAGGAAGAGAAGGAACAGGCAATAAGCAAGAATGTAGCAACCCTTAGACGGCTGAGGCCTCTGCAGGCTGAAGGAGCCACGTGACGTGGTTCCTGCCAAGTCCAGGTGTGTGCACTGTTGTTTGCAGATTTCCCAGTTGGCCTCACGATGGCACCATCACCCACGGAGTGAGTGTCTCCAGGTGACGGAGCCCTGGAGCCTGCAGAGGAAGAAGGGCCCTCGGGTAGCCCGGGGAGGCACCTCTCTGCCCTTTTCATCCTTATTATTTGACTAACACACAAGGCTCCCTGGGGTCTGTTTTGCTTTCCTCTCGCTGACAAAACAAGGAAGAGAGGAACAGGCAATAAGCAAGAATGTAGCAACCCTTAGACCGCTGAGGCCTCTGCAGGCTGAAGGAGCAGAGTGAGTGGTGGACACTGCCAAGTCAAGGTGTGTGCAGGGTTGTTTTAGAAACCGGAACAAACAGATCTCTCCCGGCTCCATGTAAGTTGAAGAAGCCCAGGTCCAGTGGAGGAATGCCACTACCACCTCTGAGCCTCCTGAGGAGCCCCCACCCACTTCTTTGGGAGAAAGGGTGGGAGACAGTCTGACTCCTAAACCAAAGTTCTTTCCATTGGACACTGGTTTAAACCTGGGCACACTCAGGCAGAAAGTGGCCTTTGGGAATTTAGATTTCATAGTCAGAGGCGTTTGGTTTCTGCCCTGTACTTTGATAAAGTTATTTAATACAGACACGGACACACACACACTCTCACACACACACCTCACAAAAGCAGAGTATAAATATTGTCCCTGTAGGAAGCCCACAGCTGAGGGTGGGGAGTTTGATCAATGAGTGGAATTTCCAGCAAAATCGTGAGAAAAATTCAACACTGCCTGCCACAGGATTCAGAGGTGAAAAGGCACTTTCTATCATAGTCACAAAAAAAAAAAAAACACCCCCCCAAAAAAAACACATGACCAAAAATACACTAGGGGCATTGGAACAATAAGGTCTTAGTGCGAGCCCGAGATGACTTAAAAGGGAGAAGCTTAAACCCCTACCCGGACAGGCACCCGACCTGCACCCAAGAAGCCTTATTTTGCTGCTTAAAGGGCGTTAAGGGGAAACATGTCAAAGAAGAATCCAGAACAGCCACTAAAAATGTGTTTTTCTAGATGCTTCAGGTCAGGGGGCCTTGTATCTCCTTTCCCTTTAAATTCTGAAGTTATCTACTCAAAGATAATACACACAAATACTTATTTGGTTGTTTCGATAATTCATGTGATGACGCCACTAAACAACGCCACTAATGTCATTGCTCAAGCGTCAAAACTGAAAAAGAGGGCTCTAATGTCTCAGCTTTTGCTGAAAATCTAATGAGGGGGCACGAAAAGCTGAAACAAATTTATTATCAGTCGCCTTCTTCCCTACCCAACCGGACCAACAACTTCCAGAGGGTTCTGCGGGGCATAGAGCCTTTCCCAAGGGAAGTCCCCAGTGCTTCTGGGGAAGCGGGCGAGCAGGGATCCGATGACGACCGGAGGTGTTGAAGGAATAAATAACCACTTCACAAATAAACAAACTGTCCCTGGGATTTCTAGAGGGAAGGAGAAAGCTTGAAGGTCGGAGACCTCGGTGTCGCTGCGCATCAGGACTGGCAACGCTAAAAATCCTCCAGTTACCAGGCCCTCTGAGGAGCCGCTGGACCCCGGCTCACCTTATCAAAACTCAGCAAAACAAACCGACTGAAATATAGTCAATTTACAGGATCCCAAAGATGCTGGCCTCAGAGTTGGATCCCGCGTAGGCCAGGGAAGCAGGGTCGGAGGCCACGAAGTGCCGCACTCCCGTAAATCTCCGGCGGCGAAGCTCTGTGTGGAAAGCAGGCCTGGAGCTCCCCACCCGGGGAGGGGACCCCGGCCGGCCTGCACTGGGGACACCTTCGTGCAGAGCCGGAGTCGGCTTCCCAAAGCAATTGCAAAGCTAGAGAGAAAGAAGAGCAGTCGGATGGATGACACGGGAGGCTAGCCCGCGTCTACGCGGGAGAGGACAAAACAAGTGCTGGGTTCATTCTCTTCCCAGAGTCCCACAAAATGGGCTGGAGGACGTGGCTCAGTCACCCAAGCCACAGCGAAAGACTGAGAATCAATTGCTCCCGAGGTGTTACCTCCCGGTTTAGCTTTCCCGCCGAGCCTTGCTTCCCAGCCCGACCCCCAGGCGTGGGAGCGGGAGGAACCCAATTCTACAACCAGGCCTCCTTTGTGGGCTCTTCAACACTCCGACCTCGAAGCGCCCCGTGGATTATTCACCATTGCATTCAGGAGGCCCTGCCGGCTCAATCCGTTTGCTCTGAACCCATTACAACTAGGCCCCGAAAATTAAGAAATCTAATTATTCGCCTCTTCACTCATTAATAAGAAAAATCTTTAGGATCTTTGCTACTTACAAGGTCTTGGTCGGGGCAGACCTTTGCCCAACTTCATCAATTCGATTTTAAATTCCAAACTAAACCTCTTTTTTTTTTTTTTTTAACTTTGCAAAGGAACGGGTTTTTATTCTTTGCTGTGGACACGTGGTCTCGTTAAACAAAATGTGATAATAAAATAAAATTTAATAAGATGTAACTTATTTTTAAAAGTCCTCAAGTTAACTTGAGCTACAGGGGGTGGAGGGGGAGAAAAATCTGGCTAAGAGCCGCTGGGTCTTAGAGCCGACGGATTCCAGCGCTTCTCGCCCCGATTGGTTCCATCCTTCTCACAGCTGCCAGCTGATTGGTTCAAACTTCCTGGAGGGGGCGCGGCCTGAAGAAAGTAAAAACTCGCTTTGAGCCTGAAGACTTTTGAAACTTTTCCCAATCCCTAAAAGGGACTTTGCTTCTTTTTCCGGGCTCGGCCGGGCAGCCTCTCCGGACCCCAGCTCGCTGAGGCTGCGGGCTGCCGTTCTGCTGGCGGGGCTTCGAGAGCCGCGGTCTCCTTTCCTAGCGTTCAGAAGGGTCGGTCTTGCTCCACGACCGCGCGTGGCGTCTCCGCCGCCAGTTCAGGGCTGCCACCCACCGGGCCCAGAGCGCGCGGCCAGCGGGGCCGCCCCGGGCGCGCCCTCCAGGATGCTGACCCGCCCGGTCGGCTGAACCCGAGCGCTCCGGTCGGCCCGAGCGCCCGCGCCTTCCGCGCGTGGCCCGCGAGGCTGCCCCGAGCAGGGGCTGCCCGCGCCCCTTCATTCCCTCCTGCTCTCCTGCTCCGGGCCTCGCACGCCGCGGGCCGCAGTCGGTGCGCACAGGCGGCGGCCGAGCGTCTGGGACGCAGCATGCAGGCGCGCTACTCGGTGTCGGACCCCAACGCCTTGGGAGTGGTGCCCTACTTAAGCGAGCAAAACTACTACCGGGCAGCGGGCAGTTACAGCGGCATGGCCAGCCCCATGGGCGTCTACTCCGGCCACCCGGAGCAGTACGGCGCCGGCATGGGCCGCTCCTACGCGCCCTACCACCACCAGCCCGCGGCGCCCAAGGACCTGGTGAAGCCGCCTTATAGCTACATCGCGCTCATCACCATGGCGATCCAGAACGCCCCCGAGAAGAAGATCACCCTGAACGGTATCTACCAGTTTATCATGGACCGTTTCCCTTTCTACCGCGAGAACAAGCAGGGTTGGCAGAACAGCATCCGCCACAACCTGTCGCTCAATGAGTGCTTCGTGAAGGTGCCGCGCGACGATAAGAAGCCGGGCAAGGGCAGCTACTGGACGCTCGACCCGGACTCCTACAATATGTTCGAGAATGGCAGCTTTCTACGGCGACGCCGGCGCTTCAAGAAGAAGGACGTGCCCAAGGACAAGGAGGAGCGGGCCCACCTCAAGGAGCCGCCCCCGGCCGCGGCCAAGGGCGCCCCGACGGGGACCCCGGTAGCAGACGCGCCCAAGGAGGCCGAGAAGAAAGTAGTGGTCAAGAGCGAGGCGGCATCACCCGCGCTGCCGGTCATCACCAAGGTGGAGACGCTGAGCCCCGAGGGCGCGCTGCAGGCCAGTCCCCGCAGCGCTGCCTCCACTCCGGCTGGCTCCCCGGACGGCTCGCTGCCTGAGCACCATGCCGCGGCGCCCAACGGGCTGCCAGGCTTCAGCGTGGAGACCATCATGACGCTGCGCACGTCGCCTCCGGGCGGCGATCTGAGCCCCGCCGCAGCGCGCGCCGGCCTGGTGGTGCCTCCGCTGGCTCTGCCTTACGCCGCTGCGCCACCCGCTGCTTACGCGCAGCCTTGCGCGCAGGGCCTGGAGGCGGCAGGTTCTGCGGGCTACCAGTGCAGCATGCGGGCCATGAGCCTGTACACCGGGGCCGAGCGACCCGCGCACGTGTGCGTCCCGCCGGCACTGGACGAGGCTCTGTCGGACCACCCGAGCGGCCCTGGCTCCCCACTCGGAGCCCTCAACCTCGCGGCGGGCCAGGAGGGCGCGCTAGGGGCCGCGGGCCACCACCACCAGCATCACAGCCACCTCCACCCGCAGGCGCCGCCGCCCGCCCCTCAGCCCCCGCCCGCGCCGCAGCCCGCCACCCAGGCCACTTCCTGGTATCTGAACCACAGCGGGGACCTGAGCCACCTCCCGGGCCACACGTTTGCCACCCAACAGCAAACTTTCCCCAATGTCCGGGAGATGTTCAACTCGCACCGGCTGGGACTGGAAAACTCGACCCTCGGGGAGTCCCAGGTGAGCAATGCGAGCTGTCAGTTGCCCTACCGAGCCACACCGTCCCTCTACCGCCATGCGGCCCCCTACTCCTACGACTGTACCAAATACTGACACTCCCAGCCCGCCCTTGCCCCAGGCCCACACCGGCTTCGCCTCCCCTTGGGACCCTCTTCGACGGAGCCGCAGAAAGCGACGGAACGCGCCCCTCTCTCAGACCCGGGAGCAGAGAGCTCCGCGCAACACGCAGGTAACTTATCCGCAACTCGGTTTCTGAGATCCCAGCGAGTCCCTCTAATAGGGACGCAGCCCACCGAAACGAAATACCGGTTTTTAAAAATGTCCTTTCCCTGCCCGGATCCTGCGCCTGCTCCCTGTAGGGCTTCACAGATTAGTTTATGGACCAAACCCCACAGGGACCCCTAATGACTTTCTGTGGAGACGCCCCACGGGCGCATGAGGTCTCTTCGGATAAGGTGCCTTCTGTAAACGAGTGCGGATTTGTAACCAGGCTATTTTGTTGTTACCCAGAGCCTTTAATATAATATTTAAAGTTGTGTCCACTGGATGAGGCTTCATCTTGCCCAACCGTTTCTGCCAAATTAAATTCAAGAAACCTGTGTGGGGTTTTCTTCCCGCAGTACCATGATAAAACAGAATCCTTTCCCCAACTGTAGGTCTTTTACAAAACAAGAAAATAATTTATTTTTTTGTTGGTGGTGGATAACAAAGTCAATTATCTGATACTTTTAATTTAGAAAGTACGATGGCTTTGTACAGTAGACGCCATCTGAAGTATTCCTAAAAGACACAAAAAAAGACTTAAAATTTTAACTTCCTTTGTGTTTGTCTTATGTGGTCTCAATGTTGTATTTACCTTAAAATAAACCCATGTTGTTTTTCTGCCCAAAGTTCGGACAGTGTCTTTGTGTTCTTGAATTAAAAAAAAAAAAAAAGTTGTTGTAAACCCACTTGTGATGATTTTTATGGTGCAGGTGGCCTGGTACATGGATGCATGTACGTGTCATGGGACAATGGAGTTCTTTAGTAGTAATAGAGAGGGCTCTTGATTTGTTGAAGTATCCCACCCTGGGGTTTTTCTTTCAAGGCAGGCTGAGAAACTGCTCTCCCCACATCCACACATGGACAGGGTTGCCTAAGGGCAGCTAGCTGGCCTCTGAACAAAATGCTTTTCGAGATGCAGAAAACTCTTGCCAATTGTCAAAACAAAATGGTGTCACTCCATCTGAGTGTCCAGCTGTCCCCTGTTGAAGGGAGAAACAGAAAACGGACAAACGGTCACAGCTTGCCTACCTCAACAGAGCCAGAGCCTGTGTGAGTCCTGTATTCCCTCATTTCCTTAAATGCGGACTTGCTGCCCTGTTAGTGTTTGAAGCGCACTAGCAAGAGCAAAAGAGGGTTGATGTCTTGTACTTAACAGCTAGCTTTGGGATTAGATTAGAGGTGACTTTCGGTCTGATTTAAATTCTCAATTTGGGCTTCAAATATTTACACCCCCCCCCCTGTGGTGAAAGGGGAGGCCACGACGTCCTTATAAACACGATGTTTTAGCACTGAAATGGATCTGATTTTCAGCACGCTAAAGAACATTTTCTGATTTTTATTTCTAAAAAAAAAAAAATTGATGGGGACAAACCTTGGATATACCTGGTGGGGAGTCGGTGTCTTTCTTACCTTTCTGAAAAGCATGACTTAATTGCTGGCCTGTGTGTTGGACCTTAGGCGCTCAGCATCACGGATTCCCGACCCAGCTGGTAACCTGTACTGTGCCCATGGAAGTTCTTCCTGCACAGAACACGTTGGCCAAGGGGGACTTTGCAGAAGGTCATATGTTTTGCTCAGTGGTGGCCACTGTAACATGTCATGTATCATGTTATTGTTAAAACTGCAAGTTTTATATTTGCTATTTTGAAATAGATTGAGGGGAAGTTTGAATCCTGATAATTCTCCCCATATGTGTAAGACAATCTTTCAACCTGCAACACCAGGAGGTGGCCCTTGCTTCATTACCTTTCAAAGAGTGGGGACACTGAGAACTTGACAGGGGAGGGAGGAGGGGAGGGGGAGCAGGTATGCCTTGGTTCCTAAGCCAGAGCAGATAGCTCAGGAGGAGCTCTGAAGATCTCTGCTCCCTACCAACACTGGTTTCATTTTGCTCTGCTCTCTCCAAACCACTTGCCCCACGAGAAGCGAAGTGCTTCCTAGCCAGCTGGCTCTCTCCTTTCCCAGATGTTTTAGGGGACTCCCTGAAAGCTTGCCCTCATCTTAAGATTTGGAACTCCTGGTGCCTTGTGACTGACCCAGGAAAAGAAAGGAGGTGATTGGGGAGGGGTGGAGTTCTTAAAGAGAACTCTTCTGGAATAGGTAGCTAAAGAAAAGCTCCCAGACTGGCATAACGAGAAGTCTTTCCTTTTCTTGGAACATAGACAGCCAGCTTGTGTTGCGGGCTTTTTCTAGGCCTCCTGGAGCAGCAGTGTGGAAAATAGGGCCCTGGGAAATATTGGTCTGGGGTGTCATTGCTTCCTCAGGGCGACAGAGGAGAAGGACAGGCTGTAGACGGTTGGGTTTCTAATTCTTAGGCTCCGCTTGGCCCATCCTTCAGCCACAGCTGGCTCCTTAGAACTAGGGGTTTATCACCACTCTTCAGATAAACCAGGAAGCACCTCCCTGCCCACGAAGCCAGCAGCAAGGAGGCAAGGTCGGGCCACAATATTGAGGTCTTGACAGCCACACTGAGAGCTGGATACTCCTTGCACTAAAACTTCTATAAGGACACGGATTGTCTTGGATTCACCACCCCTACCCTACACTGGTCTTCCTTAGGCCTCTCTGTCCCTGGCAAGTCCAGAACATTCCAGAAAAAGGGGGCAAAGAGTTCCGAGGAGGAAGGCCTGGCATGCCTATCCCAGGTAATTCAACTCTCTGCCGAGGTGGGGGTGATTCTGCTCTCCACCCAAACACAGCCTTGTCTGATAACCACTCAAGAAGATAAAGCCTCAAGAAGACGAGCAGCTGAGCAGATCTCAGAGATAGGGCAGATAAAGAGCAAAGCAAGCCCTGTAATACTGGTAGAGGTGTTCCTGTGGCTTTAGCCCAACTACCAGCTGGCCTTAACCAGGTGTGCCGCGGATGAACCGGCTGCTTGGTTTTGACAGATTCGGGTCTACCCGAGATCCCTCCATGCCTCACACTCCCAACTCAGACTCTGGCTGGAGGGAGGTGGTTCTACCATTGCCTTCTTATGCTGAAGTTATGCTGCCACACCCGCTGCCGCCGTTTTCAGGAAGTGCCTGCCAGCCTCGCCCCTGCTCATACCTCTCCCCAAACCAGCTTGGATCTGCAGCTCTAGGCCTCACGGCCTGGCTCGGGTGGCCTGCCACAGCAGATGAAAAATTGATGATGACTTTGGTCCAGAATGTGTCCAGTTGGAACTTTGACTCCTACATCTCAAGGCATGAACCACGGCCACCTGGGCATCACCAGGGAGATAGACCAGTTTATCACTCTTACTTCTTTCTTACTGAACTAAATGGAGATCAAACGTTAGAAGGAGAAGATCCAGGGAATACTGGTGGCTTGCCTCATACCCTTCAGGGTCCTCTCCCTTATAGTGCCACTGCCTCAGCTCTGTGAATGGCTGGTGAACTTCACATTGTAGGAAAGGTTTTCAGCATTCTGCCCAAAGAGGTCTGTTGAGCAAGCAAGTGAGCAGAGCTTCGTCTTCGTCTTTGTCCCCACTCCCAAATCCAAAGGTAGGGGCAGGTATCTCCGACTTTGTTGTAACCCCAAACAGGTAAGTGTGATGAATAAAGACGTGGGGAAGTTGCCTCATGGCTCACCCAGCCCTCAGGACTCCCCCCAAAACTGCCGCATCCTGCAGGGCCCACTGCCGCTGTACATTTCTGTCTGACAGCTATGGCTTGAAGACGGGTCAGTGGGTGGCTCAGCTAGGGATGGAGACATCTAAAGTCCGATTTTCAATTCAGGTGGAGGCACTGGCTGGGTCAGAGCCACAGAGTGCCATCTCCCTCCCACCGCCCAGAGCCATCCGGTTCAGAATATTTGGAATGCTTTCCCAAACTTTGAGAAGCATTCCTTGCCCGCCTTTCTTGCTTGCCGTCCACGGCGTTTGAAATGTTTGCTTTTTTGACATAGGCATGCAAGGAAGGGGGTAGCATGCTTCCAGGATATTTAGGAGGCTGGCAGCCACCAGAGACATTGGGGACAGTGCCTGGGAAGGTGCCATGCACCTTTCACTTGCTTCAACCTTCTTACTTTTCAATAGCAGATGTGCCGTGGGTATTGCTGGGTGATGGAGCCTGTCCCTTTGGGTGCTGTTGGCTTTGTAAGTGTTCGAAGGTGGGAATTCGTCCTGGGGCCTTGAGTACTGCAGAGCTGGGGTGGGGGGGGGGGGCAGTGACAAAGGTGCAGGCATCCTAGGCGACTGAGAGAGAGCGGGTAGCAGGAGGCTTCAACCTGCAGTCTTCTGCTGTGGAGTATGGCCTTGTGTTTTTGGATCTCAGTCTCTGGCTCCTGGAGTGAGAAGCCTGGCTGGCCATTAGACAGTGGTGGCCTTCCAGCCGGGACTCTGCTATTCCCCAGGCACCCTGCCTCCCAGGGAGTCTGTCTACGGTTGAAGTCCCAGCACCGTTCCAGGCCCCATAAACAGTCAAACTTCATCCCATTCCCCTAAGCTTTGAGGCTGGTTTTTTAGGTGGCGTTTCTTAGGATTGTGAAATAGAGTTTTAACGAGCGGGGTGCAGTTCCAGTTCTATAACATCACTGTAATAGTTCTCACAGAAGGGATTCTGCTGTCTGTCTTGCCTATCTGGACGGCTTTGAGTGGGGTAGTGGACGTGCCCTCAGGGCCTCTTTGGGAGCCTTCCCATCCTTTCTGGGAACAAGGTGCTCTATAAATAAGTATGCCATTTGGAAAACCCTGCTCTGCTCTCTGGGCCCCACTTAGCATCAGCTGACCAGGCCCAGCCCCCACCTACACCCCCCTCCCCAGGGGAAGCAGGGGCAGACTCTTTTCTGCTCTTTTTAAGGGGGAGGGCAGAAGAAATGAAGCCTTCTGGGTTTGTAAGTGAGGGTTCAGGGGAACCCTGAGGCTCCCAACACTGGGGCTGCACACTTCTCTCTCCTGAGGACACCTGAGCATTCAGGCCCCACTGGACCCACCTTTGAGGACAGCCTGTGGCTGTTAGCCACGTGGCAGTAGCTGGGGAGTCCTCTGTGACTTAGCATCAGTTTCATGCTCTGCAGAATGGGTGGATCCTTCAGGTCTGTCTTTCACTGTTGCTGTAGGGGCTTGAGAAGGAAGTTCTTTCCACAGGGGTCCTGAGTGCTGCATGCAGGGCAGCAGCTGTAATGTGATCGCGTCCCCCATCTTTGGGCAGCTCTCCATGAAAGAGCTGAGACACGTTAACTTCCTGGGCCCCAGTTTCTTGGTCTGAAAATGGAAATAACAAATGTTATTTCTTTTAGTGTGTGTGTGTGTGTGTGTGTGTGTGTGTGTGTGTGTTACTGGGAATTGAATCCTGGATTTCACATATGCTGGGCAAATGTCACATTACTGTCCCTCAAACCCCTTTACTTAAAAATATAATTATTCTGCCCCTGGAGTTGGAGTTACAAGGTGGTTGTCAGCTTCCCTATGTAGATGCTGAGAACCAAACATGGGTCCTCCAGAAGAACTACTAATCCATCTTTCTAGGCTCTCTTTTTTCAGACAGGATCTCATGTAGCCCAGGCTGACCTCAAACTCACTATGTAGCTGAGGATGACTCTGAACTTGTGATCCTTCTGTTTCTACCCTGTAGGTGCTGGGATTACTGGCCTAGGCCACCATGCCTAATTTATGTGGGTTTCCTGAAGGCTAGGGCAAGCATTCTACCAACTGAGGGATCCCCCATCCCTAATTTACATTTCTTTGTATTTCATATTTTTATATTTTGAGACAGGGGTCTCACTAAGTTACCCCACTTGCTTTGAACCCACTGCACAGACCATGAACTTGGAATCCTCCTCCCTCAGCCTCCTGAGTAGCTGTGATAAGATGCCTGAGGCTGCTTAGAGTTGCTGTGTAGGTGAGATGACAATGCAAACACTTCACGCGGCACACAGTGGTGTTCAATTCACTATAGGAACAGTGCTTTGTCCACAGTGGTTTTTTGAGACAGCGTTTCTCTGTGCAGCCCTGGCTGTCCTGGAACTTGCTCTGTATCCCAGGCTGGACTCAAACTCAGAGATCTGCCTGCCTCTGTCTCTAGAGTGCTGGGATTAAAGGTGGGCCCTACCACCACTCTTCGTCCACAGCGTTTTTAAATTGTCATTAAGGTGACCAGTCTGAATCCCCACCCAAACAGTGATACTTGTAATATTATCATTATGAATAGGAAAACTGCGGACGGACGCTGGGAGAACACCACAAACAGCCCTTCCTTCATGTGGAGGCCTACTTTGTTCTGGTTGTGCCTGGGGGTGGTGGGAGAGAATCCTAACTCATTCTTCCCGGTGCTGGCTTTTTGGGAGGCCTGTCTCCTCCCCATAACCTCCCGGAGGAGCGCACATCCGCTTTGTCCCAGCACTGGGAATGTGGCTGTCAGTTCTCATCCCACGCAGAAACCACTGCCCGTTCTGCTTCCAGGCATCTGGAGGAATATGGGGCTCTCCTGGGAAGGAGATGGCTGTCTCCAACTGACTGCCCGGGACATAATGAGGTGGTCGTTTTTGTTTTTCGGGATTTGAACACTTAAGGAACCTGGTTGGAACCCCTCTTCTCTGTAACACCCACTCCTCCCAGGCTCCCCCATCGGGCCAGGTCGGTCTTCAGAGGACTGAGCTTCCGCACGAGGGCGCATCCGCTCCTAGACTCGCAGACTCCTGGCCTTTGCGCAGCAGTCCCCGGAAAGGCGGGAATGCGCCCCTGAGCGAGGATACTCCCACAGCAGCCTCCCTGCCCCCCCCCCCCCCCCCACGTGCTAAGGCTGCAAGTGCTAAGGGAGCCCAGGCTGCAGACTGTGCCCATACCGGCTCCAGCCTCCTGCAGACACTGCCAACTGCGGGCCCTGAGCTCCCAAACTGCTGGTTCAATTCTGCTGGGGGTTTCTAAACCTTTCCCCCTTTCCTAGCCATGCCCCGCCCACCTGCCGGGCGTGTCTCCTCCTCCGGCGGCCAGCCCACGCCTAAAGTGGGCGGTGTTTATTATTGTTGGAATTCAAGCTCAGATTTGCCTTAGGGTTCAGAAGACTCGTCGGGACAGCACGGCGGGGCGCGCCTATCGGGAGGGTCGAGGGTGCGTGCTGGACTTGGGGTCCTGGAGAGCTTTGGGATTGACGCGGGCTGCGGAGGTGAGGGAGGGTATTATTGCACGTGACACTGGTTTATTTCTGAGTCTGTTAAGGGATGTCAAAGCTGAGGTTGCTCACTCACCTTTCACCCCAGAATTAAAAAGGCTATTATGGTGAAAGCCAGGGTTCTGAGAGACACGTTCCGACCCCCCCCCCCACTACCACCCCCGCACCTAGGCGGGTAGCCAGGGTTGCTTGCAGGGAGATGGAATGGGCAAGGACTAGCTGGACATTCCCTCAGGCCCACTTTTCACCAAAATCTTTTTGTTGTTGTTTTCCTACCAGGGGTAAAACTTCTATTTTCTGTTTCCTTACTCGCTTCTCTGGGGTGGTGGGATGCTGGGACATCATAAACCCAAAGGCTATATTCTGGATTCCTCGCTTCCGAGTGGGACGAACATCACCCCACTTTCACCACGTTCAGAGATCATCTGAGTACCAGTCACTGGTCCAAATCTGGTACCCTCATTGGCACCCAGTGCGTTTCCCCCTCCAGTGGGTAGTAGAAGGCTATTTCTTTACCCACTTGCACCCCCCAAACACTCCTCTCTTCTGCAGATTACTCAGGGGGCAGCTACTAACCCAGTTCTTCACACCATTTCCACTTCCTTTCAAAGAACACTGTTTAGCGGACTTCATGAATGGAGACTGGTAACACCAGGCTAACCTGCGTCTCTACCCCACTGGAGAAGAGCCAATTGGGGAGATGCCCCGTTTGGAAGGAACATCATTCAGGAGTTTGGATTCAAAAGTTTGACGTGGCTAAATGTAAAATGAGCCGGGGTGGGGGATGCTTACACCCCTGGGTGGGTGGGTGGGGGGGGGGGAACAGCACACAGGCTTCACAAATGCTTAATGTAATCACCAGCCAGCTGTGCACACTTGTAAAGCTGTTGTAACCCCCCTCCTTGTTATAAACAGGAAGGCACAGAGTATGGAACTAAAGACCCACATTCACGAACACCAGCTCCCCGCCAGCTGCCAGCCCCCCCCCCCCCCCCATGGCGTGCCTTGCTAGCAACCTTAGCCAGACCAGAAAGACCTTTTTCCTCCCCCTCCACTCTCCAAAGGGGATTGTTTTGCAGTCTTTAAAGGAGCTAAGGACCAGGTACCCAGTCCACCTACAGCTTCCCAGAACTATTTGCTTTCCCCCCTTGCAAAAAGACTGGCTCTTGGGGTTCACTCCTTTCCCCTGAGTCTCTGGGTGCCCTGGTAGGTAGGGCCTCTGGGACAGTAGTCCCCCTGAAGAGTGCTCACCTCCATGAGGTGTGTCTAGTGTCTTCCCAGCTCCCCAAAACCCAGAGAACGGTGCTATCTTTGCATTGCCTATTAAGCTTAGAGGAAATAAAAGATCTTCTGTGGGAGGGTCTCCCAGACGAGCCTTAAAATGTACCCCTTGGCTTCCCCACCCCCATCTCCATCCCTCCTTCCTGGCCTAGCAGACCCAGTTCGGGGAGAGCCACCCGTCTCTCCACATCCTGCCTCGCTGACTGTGTGCTTACAGCGTCAAGGGGTGGACGTGGTATTTCAAACATCAGATCAGTGCGTTTATATATTGGGTGCCCGGAAATTTTTCCAAATAAACACAGCTTGATTCAACTTGGGTGGGCGGACTTATCAACAGACTAATTCTATAAACAAATGAGGAATAGCCCTGAAACCGATTGGCTGGTATCAAAAAGACACGTGGAGGGAAGAGCTGGGAGATTTTCAGCAATGAAATTTTAATTAATGTGGGTGGGCTGAGAACACAAGGACTGTTTATCATAGACAATTTATTTTCCAGCGCTAAGTCAACACATAATAGCAAACTTACAACAATTATTTAACATTTTTAAAGCCATGAAGAAGGGACAGAGCGCGCAGCGGCTGGAGAGAGCGGCAGATCGCAGGGCAGGCGCACGGAGGGTTCCCCAGGAGGGCCCTGGCGCGGGACGAAGTCCCTAGGCTGTCCGGGGAAAAGAGCGCAGAGGCTGCTGTTGCCATGAGCCACCTCTTCAGTCCCCCGCTGACCGCTCTGGCCGCCTCGCCTCTGCTGTACGTGTACAGCCCCGAGAGGCCCGGGCTGCCCCTGGCCTTCTCCCCTGCCGCTGCGCTGGCCGGCCCGGGCCGGGCGGAGCCCCCGCAGAAGCCGCCCTACAGCTACATCGCACTCATCGCCATGGCGATCCAGGATGCGCCCGAGCAGAGGGTCACACTGAATGGCATCTACCAGTTCATCATGGACCGTTTCCCCTTCTACCACGACAACCGCCAGGGCTGGCAGAACAGCATCCGCCACAACCTGTCGCTCAACGAGTGCTTCGTGAAGGTGCCGCGTGAGAAGGGGAGGCCCGGCAAGGGTAGCTACTGGACGCTGGACCCTCGCTGCCTGGACATGTTCGAGAACGGTAACTACCGGCGCAGGAAAAGAAAGCCCAAGCCTGCCGCTGGTTCCCCGGAGGCCAAGCGCACCCGGGCGGAGCCGCCGGGAGCCCGAGGTGGGCTGCAACGCAGGATGCACGGGCCTGGCCACTGCATGCCAGCCGCGCGCGCCGGATCGTGGTCAGTCCCCGACGGGAGGCACCCCTCGGCCAGCGCTCCTTCCCTGGTCCAGCCCTGAGCCCTGGGACCCCGATGCGGACCGCACAGTCCAAGGCGCGGGGGCAGTGGCGGGTGGCCAGCCTGATAGCACCGTGCACCGCCTGGGGTCCCCTTTGCGCCCCGCCCCCAGTGGCTCCCCCAAGGGTTCCAAGTCTAAGAGCTTCAGCATCGACAGCATCTTGGCCGGGAGGCCAAAGCCGGCCTCAGGGGCAGAGGCCTCGGGGGTCCCAAAGCCGGTGCCGGGCTTGCTGGGCGCCTCACTGCTGGCCGCCTCCTCCGGCCTACCACCTCCTTTCAACGCTTCTCTGGTGTTCGACCCGCATGTCCAGGGCGGCTTTTCCCAGCTGGGAATCCCCTTCCTTTCCTATTTCCCGCTTCAGGTCCCCGAGGCAGCGGTGCTTCGCTTCCAATAAAGCAGATCAACAGCTGTTTCCCCGCCCCGCGAGCCCCCACCTCCAGCGAGCAAAGGCCCTGGCAACCACTTGCCTGCGGAGATGTCACCTTGGTCTCTGCCCTGGTAACTGAGTTTGGAGCAGCGTAATCACACCGGCCAAACTCGGTCGCGTTGTTCTACCTTCTCCGAAGATTGACTTAACCAGCCGCAGGGAACTTTGCAGACTTAAAAGACCTGTCCAGGAGAGGACGTGATCACTGCACACCCAAGCGCTCACAATCCATCACCAGCAGAAGCCCTTTGGGTGGGCCGTTGGCGTTGTAGCATGACCTGACCTTCTTCGTCCACCACATGACCTCGCTAGAGTCTTCTGCTGACCCAGAGGGCAGGACTTACATACAGACATGGTGAACATTTCTACACGGAAATTCAACTGGACCGTGGAAGGCTCAGCGGACTCCCTGTGGTCCAGGCCTTGGCTGTGACCTCTTTGGATGATGAGAGCTTGCATCCAGGGACCCGGGGATAATCTGTGGTCCCCAGGGTCTGGGAAGAGATGTAAGCCTGGTTATCATTTACAACTAAGTTAAAGAGAAACCAGGCAGAGCAGCAGCACTCAATATGAATAGATAAAGCTCCTTCTACAGTAAAAGGGCATTTATTCTTGGCTTATAAAGCAGGTTCCTCTTACTTGGCTAGCAGTCTTTCAAGGCACCCCATATTTGGCATGCACCTAAGGCCTAGGGTGGTACATTAGTGTATTCTGCAGCTGTGTAGACTTCGTTAGCTTCTGCTTTTCTTTTTAAGGGACCAAAAGATTTCAAGGGACACAGGAGGGTGTGTGTGGCGTGAATACGTCTCAAGGTCAGAATTTTTATTTCTCTCTTTTCTCAAGACCTAAGTTTCTTCCCCCCTCCCCATTTTCCAGAATCACATAGTAAAGGACACCATGTAATCAGAAAAGCTGGAGGAGCAAGCACACTCCTGTCTCTGCATGGCATAGCTTCTAGGCTTGATAGGGACTCTCCAGACTGAACCGGTGGCACCCTAAGTCAGTGCCTTCCAGGAGGATCTGGATCCTGACATTAAATAAACATGTAGGGGTGACCAGAGAGAGTCGGGCGGTGGTGGGCACCAAGAATGATCTGACTAAGACAACTGAGTTGGTTACAGTTCAGTCCAGCTTTAAGCTTGCGGGGAAACAGGCAGACCTTGACCTTTGCCTGTGTTTTAGTTTTCTGATGGGTTCTGAAATTTGACTTCCTGAGGAACTAAAGAACTATCTTTTATCTGGGGTAAGAAAGGTATAAAAGTGAAGACTTCTTGGGCATCAGCCCAGAGTGAAGTCTCACAACAGCCACAGTGTGCCACATCACATCTGTAATTTCAGTATTTTCGAGGCTGAGGCAGGAGGATTGCTGTGAGTTTAAGGATAGTCTGTGCTACAGAGTTAGACCTGTCTCAAATTGACTAACGGAAATCAAACAAACCACTTCCCAGCACTTGAGCAAAAATGCTTAAGAACTCTCAAGTCCCTGCTGGTCAGTGGTGGGAAAAGCGTTTTGGGCAGATGGGAGAGTATCTGGTTGTCAGTCAGAGCTCTGCAATTCAGTCTTACAGCCCAATCCAGGTCCCACGGGGTCTGTGGGGAGATGGGTGTGTGTGTGTACAGCAGCTCTATTTGAAGGACTTTGAGGAGACCCCATCGTGGATCCAGGTGGCTGTGACTGACTAGAATGCAGCAGGCAGGCTGCCATTGGATGTTTCCCATGTGCTCAGCCTCTGAATAAAGGTTGTTTTTTCATTAACCTCTCACTGACTGGTTCAGTGGATTATGGGGACATAAACAAACAGTGTAGTAGGAATGAGAGAGCGGGATTATATCTGAGAACCCGGTTAGCATCTTTGGCAGCCTTGACTTCTGAGGGTGAAGACAAGCTGCCGGGGAGGGACCAGAAACCCCACTGAGCCCTGGAGGGGATTGAATGGCAGAAAGAGCAGGGCCGTTCTGCGGTGCTGGGTGCTTTTAGTTTTCCTTTTCATTCTTGTGTTTGACATGCTGTCTTGTGTGTGTTTGTTGATTTGTGACAACCGACTTTTGGAGAAACAACTGATTTAATACTGCTGTTCCTAGAAGGTGGTATTTTAGGGTTGCAATTCAAAAAGCATTTGTGAGAACATTGTTTTTGAGGGCAGATGGATGCAAGAGCGTGTGCGTGTGTGTTTACGCAGAAAGGTTCCATGCAGTTTCAGCTTTCATCAGGCACAACATTGCTGAAGGATTGGACTGTGAAGATGTTTTCTATCCAGTCGGTGTCAGTCTCTGTGGGTTTCTTTCCTATCAAGGAAAAGGAAGGGCACTGGATCCTCACTAACCAACCACTCCTCTAATTTCCCATATGTGTAACTGGCTCAGTAGTGAAGATGATTATCATTACTACTACTACTACTATGATTGTTATTATTATTATAGATCAGCTAGACCAAGAAATAGTTTCAGGCCAGGCATGGTAAAGCACACCAGTAATCCTAGCACTCAGGAAGCAGAAGCAGTCAGGTTGGTGTCTGAATTCAAGGTCAGCCTGGTATACTGTTCTACATAGGAGATCCAGGCCACCTCGGGTTACACAGTGAGATCCTGCCTCAAAAAAAAAAAAAAAAGAAAAAAGAAAAGAAAAAAGAAAAAAAAGCAGATCTCTGCTAGTAATTAAGCCAGTTCTGTTGAGTGGGAAGCAGAAGCGAGACTATGATTCCACTCTCACGCAACCAGAAGGTCGTGTCTCTCCACAGAACAAGGGGGTGGAGGCAGCCTTGTTTCTCCTCTGATGTCTGTGTACCTCTCTCTTTCTGTGTCTCTGTTTCTTGCTGTCTCTTTGTCTCTGTCTCTCTCTGCCACCTCCCTGTCTCATTTTCACACATGCAGATGAGTTCACTGACCGTGATGACAGGTACGTTACTGATGAATGTGTGTACTTATGCAAACACACGTGCCCTTGTGTCCATGTAAATGTCTCTATGTATCTGTGCAGTGTACATGGACACTCAGAAACTTTTGCATGTAGGTGGGACTTGGATTGAATGCTGAATTCTGAGGCTTTATACACAACTTCCTTTTAAAAAACAACTTGGTGTGTGTGTGTGTGTGTGTGTGTGTGTGTGTGTGTGTGTATGACCATCTGTGTGAGTGTGGTTGTGTGTGTGCTATGGCACACATGTGGAGGCCAAAGGACAAGCTTTCGTGTTAGTCTTCATTTTACATCTTGTTTGAAGTAGGGCGTCTATTGTTTACTTTACATGCACAGGGCTGGCTGACCCACCAGCTTCTGGAGTCTTCTGTTCCCACCTCCTGTCTTCCTGCAGAAGTCCTGAGTTCAAAGTTGCCTGCTCTATAGCATCTGGCTTTTTATAGGTTTTGGGGATCTGAACTCAGGTCTTCAAGTTTGCACAACAAGCATTTTCCCACTGGGCCACCTCCCCAGCTCAGTTTCATTTTCTATATAGTTCTGACTAGGACAGAACATCCATGTTTTTGCATTACCATGATGAGACTAAGCCAGGTTTTGAGGCTCAGAAGTCACCCCTGACTCTGAGGCCTTTGCTAAACAGAGAGTTTTGTAGACCAGATGCTTTGGATAATAGGAGCCTGACACATATTTTCAAGAACATGAACTAGACCTGTCCAGGGCATTGAAGGTGTGGCCACTAACTCCAACCATTCTCATGTGGCCCTTGAGGCCATGTGTCGTCCTCACCATTTCAAGGAGTGGCCAGTGACTGTTCATGTGTGAGATAAAGAAGAGACCACAGATGGTGACTATTATGGTTAGAGCCAGGGCTGGCTGCCCCTGTGTCGGCAGACTATAAAGTTTCCACTACAGAAACCCATGCGTGAGAAATCAATGGAGAGTTGAGGCTTTGTGTGCGGCCGGCCCTGCCTCGTGGTGTTGGAAATAATGATTGTTTCATAGAGTATATCAATGATAAAAATCACCTGTAACACAAATTCCTGTTATTAAAAGAAAGGACAGTGACTTGTGGGAAAAGTAGAATTAATTCACTATGCATTCAAAGTCATTTAAAAATAACCCAGTGACAAGTGGTCTGCCATATTGCTCCTGCCTCAGGTCCCAGGGTCAGGTTCTGCAGGCCCAGGCAGATGCCAGAGTGTTTACAGTGACTTGGGAGGGGCCACATAAGGGGCCTGAAAGGGGAAATCCTGTCTCTTCAAATGGCATCCAGCTGCCAGTGGTCCTGGGCAAGATGGATATGTGGCTCATAGGCCAGATTGGGGGGTGAACTGGTTACATGTACCATGAGAACTGGGGTCTTTGATCTTTGGGTATCCTTGTTTATACTAGTACTAGGTAAGGAGGAGGAAGGGGAGGCTGTGAGGTAAAGGTTGGTCTTAAGCTTCTTTTTCTACCAAGTTTGAGAATCAGGATCCCACAGGAAAGGGAAACTCACTCAGGTCAATGACAAGGATCATTTTGTGGGGACTGAGGATTGGGAGAGGAAACTAGAGGGTTCAGTAGGGTGAGGACATGATCCACCTTTCCCCTTTTCCAGTCTCCAGCACCACCCCAGCAGTTCGGCCCCTCACCCATTCCCCTTGGCCTGCCTGACTTCTGCCACCGACACCTCCGATTGGCTGTAACCTGCCATAGTTGCAGCCACAAGGAAGACCAGGCAACATGGCTTATAGAAGATAAGCTGTCTACTATCTGGGACAGAGTGGGTCTGAGCAAGGACACGGGTGTGGGAAGGCCAATGAAGCATGAATGACAGACTGTAAGGTCCTCCTTCTTGGACTAGTCAGTGGCCACTGTCCTGACCACAGCCATGCCATTCAAGAGCGAGACTGGGACGCCTCAGACAATGTCTCACTGAACCCTGACTTCCTAGAGCCTGGGCCCCTTCCTGTCAAGCTTCTAGGAGGACACAGCAGCTCTAGACACTATTCCAGAGCCCCTTAGATGTGCAAGATCTGGAGCTGGACATGGCTCCCAGGGGTCACACCTTGGGCCCTTTGGCCTCCACCCTTACACCTTAGAGTCCAGGAGGGGGCTGCTAAGTTGGGAAGGTTGAATCTGACTGTACTTGACTTGTCTTAGTTTGTCATGGAGCACAAGATCACCCCTTGCCAGTGACTCTCTGGATGTGACAGACTCTACACTGTTCTTCCAGAATGTGTGTCCACAGACAATGATGTCATCTACCAGTATAGGGGAGGGAGGGCATGATGGTGTCTTGGCTGCAGGGCAGTGTCTCCCATAAGTCCTCTTGGAGGGGACAAGACCACACCCTGTTGTTCATGGGTCAGGTGGACATTGACAGGGCTGACTTTCAATGGTGACTCACATTCTCATGATATACGGTGAGAAATGCTGTAAGCCTCTGGCAGCTGTAGGCACCTGATCCCCTATCCTTGCTCTGTAGCTGGTCACCGTCCACCAACACCCACTACCCCATTCTTTGGGCATGTTCCCACCTCTGGACCCTCCCGCCACCAGCTTCCTATCAATTTGTCACCCCTTGGGACTTGATTTTGGGGCAGGGTAG